>NC_044995.1:982855-1171988 GCF_008728515.1 Papio anubis | reverse complement strand
AGTGAAATCCTGCCTCTACTAAAAATACAAAATTTGGCCAGACATGGTGGCATGCGCCTGTAGTCCCAGCTACTCGGAAGGCTGAAGTGGGAGAATCGCTTGAACCCAGGACACAGAGGTTGCAGTGAGCCGAGACTGCGCCATCGCACTCCAACCTGGGCGACAGAGTAAGACTCCGTTTAAAAAAAAAAAAAAAAATTAACTTTCAGGTACTATGCTCAGTACCTGGGTGACAGGCTCATTCATACCCCAAACCTAGACATTATGCAATGAAAGAAAAAAAAAAAAGCCACCATGGCCCGGGTGTCAGGGCTTATGCCCATAATCCCAGAGCTTTGGGAGGCCAAGGCAGGCGGATCACTTCACGGGAGGGGTTCCAGAGCAGCTTGTTCAATGTGGTGAAAATACAACAATTACAAAATCTAATGTATTAAAAATACAAAAATTAGCCCGGCATAGTGGCGTATGCTGAGGCACGAGAATTGCTTGAACACCAGAGGTCGAGGCTGCAGTGAGCCAAGATTGTGCCACTGCACTCCAGCCTGGGCGACAGAACAAGAGTCTGTCTGAAAATAAAAACAAACAGGCCAGGCACGGTGGCTCACGCCTGTAATCCCAGCATTTTGGGAGGCTGAGGCGGCTGGATCACCTGAGGTCAGGAGTTCGAGATCAGCCTGGCCAACGTGGTGAAACCCCGTCTCTACTAAAAATACAAAAATTAGCCGGGCGTGGCAGCACGTGCCTGTAGTCCCAGCTACTTGGGAGGCTGAGGCAGGAGAATCACTTGAACCCGGGAGGCGGTGGTTGCAGCGAGCTCAGATTGCGCCACTGCACTCCAGCTTGGTGACAGCACGAGACTCCATCTCAAAAATAATAATAATAATACTACAAAAGAAATTAGCCAGACATGGTGGCTCACACCTGTAATCCCAGCTTCTCTGGAGGCTAAGGCAGGAGAATCGCTTGAACTCGGGAAGCAGAGGTGGCAGTGAGCCGAGATCACATCATTGCACTCCAGTCTGGGTGACAGAGTGAGACTCCGTCTCAAACAAAAACAAAAACAAACAGTGATCATCCACCACTCACTGGAGGTGTGTGGACCCTCCAAGAAGCAGCAGTATACACGTTTTTTACTTTATGTTTGTATAGTCTGCGTCTTCCTAACTCTGCACTTCCACAGCCACTGATGGAGCTACACTTTTAAAGTGTTAACTGGGTGGTGAGCACAGTTTCTGATGAGAACCGCCCACAGGGGAGAGACCTTTAGTCACCCCCATCCTACAGTGTAGAAAACTCAATTGGCTCTGAGAAGGGAAGTGTTTTGCCCAGTCACGCACCCAGGAAGTGAGACACAGCCCTCATCTGAAGGCTTCACTGTACAATGGGACCTGATGTGTAGCACTTGCTACACATCTGTCATAGCTGCCAGCCCTGGGGGACTCGGAACTAGGGGACTCACTAGAGACTTCGTCAGAGTGTAGTCATTCATATATTTTTAGTATCTAGTGTGTCAAGGATTCTGTGATGACCCACACCACCCTGGTTCCTGCCTCCCACATCTATTAGGCAACACAGCCAACAAGCAAGTAAGCAAATAAGTCACTTAGCCTCGGTTTGCAGGCCTCAGTTTACCTCCCTTGGTCATGCCCTTTGTGGCAGTTCCCAGGTTCCTTTGGTACATTGTAGAATATCCACTGCCCTTAAAACAGTGCTTGGCACTTAGTAAGTGCTCAATAAAAGTTTGCTGAATACATATAACAACATCCACCCACCTCATACGCACACCTGACCTCTTAGGGAGACAGTCTTGGGGCCATGCCATTTGGAATGGCTTTGGCAGGGTGCAGAGGACACCAACAAGAAGCCAGCCCTGGCCCCGTGCAGTGGCTCATGCCTGTAACCCTGGCACTTTGGGAGGCTGAGGCAGGCGGATTGCCAGGGCTCAGGAGTTCGAGACCAGCCTGGACAACATGTTGAAACCCCATCTAGGCCGGGCGCGGTGGCTCAAGCCTGTAATCCCAGCACTTTGGGAGGCCGAGACGGGCGGATCACGAGGTCAGGAGATCGAGACCATCCTGGCTAACACGGTGAAACCCCGTCTCTATTAAGAAATACAAAAAACTAGCCAGGCGAGGTGGCGGGCGCCTGTAGTCCCAGCTACTCGGGAGGCTGAGGCCGGAGAATGGCGTGAACCCGGGAGGCGGAGCTTGCAGTGAGCTGAGATCCGGCCACTGCAGTCCAGCCTGGGTGACAGAGCGAGACTCCGTCTCAAAAAAAAAAAAAAAAAAAAAAAAAAAAAAAAGAAACCCCATCTCTACCAAAATAGAGAAAATTAGCTGGGCATGGTGGTGCGCATCTGTAGTCTTAGCTACTTGGAAGGCTGAGGCAGGAGAATCACTTGAACCTGGAAGAAGGAGGTTGCAGTGAGCTGAGATCGCACCACTGCACTCCAGTCTGGGTGACAGAGGGAGACTCCGTCTCAAAACAAAACAAACAAACAAAAAAAAACCCAGGCTGGGCACGGTGGCTCATGCCTATAATCTCAACACTTTGCGACGCTGAGGCAGGCGGACCACCTGAGCTCGGGAGTTTGAGACCAGCCTGACCAACATGGAGTAACTCCGTCTCTACCAAAAATACAAAATTAGCTGGGCATTGTGGCACATGCCTATAATCCCAGCTACTCAGGAGGCTGAGGCTGGAGAATTGTTTGAATCTGGGAGCCGGAGGTTGCAGTGAGCCGAGATCGCGCCATTGCACTCCAGCCTGGGCAACAAGAATGAAACTCCGTCTCAAAAAAAAGATAAAAAGAAGCCAGTCCCATGTCTAGCCATGGCTGATAGCTATTAGTCCCTGCCCTGCCTGGGTGGCCCTGGGACAAGTCGCTGAACCTGTCTGGGTCTGACTGCTCAGCTCAGTTACTTCTTTCTTTCTCTTTTTTTCTTTTCTTCTTCCTTCCTTCCTTCCTTCCTTCCTTCCTTCCCTCCCTCTTTCCTCCTTCCTTCCTTCCCTTCTTTCTCTCTCTCCTCTCTTCTTTTTTTTTTTGAGATGGAGTTTCGCTTTTGTTGCCCAGGCTGGAGTGCAATGGCGCGATCTTGGCTCACTGCAACCTCCGCCTCCCGGGTTCAAGCAATTCTCCTGTCTCAGCCTCCCAAGTAGCTGGAATTACAGTGTGCACTGCCATGCCCAGCAATTTTTTTTTTTTCCAGTAGAGACAGGGTTTTACCATGTTGGTCAGGCTGGTTTTGAACTCCTGACCTCAAGTAATCCACCTGCCTTCGGCCTCCCAAAGTCCTGGGATTACAAGCGTGAGCCACCGTGCCCGGCCCTTTCTCTCTCTCTCTCTTGTTCTTTCTTTTTCTTAGATGGACTCTCGCTCTGTTGCCCAGAATGGAGTACAATGGCTCAATCTTGACTCACTGCAACCTCCATCTACCCAGGTTCAAGCAATTCTCGTGCCTCAGCCTGCCGAGTAGCTGGGACTACAGACACGCGCGCACCACCATGCCCAGCTAATTTTTTGTATTTTTAGTAGAGATGGGTTTTCACCATATTGGTCAGGCTGGTCTTGAACTCCTGACCTTGTGATCTGCCCACCTGGGCCTCCCAAAATTCTGGGATTATAGGCATGAGCCACCGCGCCCTTCCTTCCTTCCTTCCTTCCTTTCTTCCTTTCTTTTTCTTTCTCTTTCTTTCTTTCCTTCCTTCCTTCTCTTTCTTTCTTATCTCTATCTTTCTTTCTTTTTCTTTCCTTTTTTTTTTTCTGTCTCTCTCCCCTTCCCTCCCTCCCAGCGCCGCCCGCCCCCCGCCTTCTTTATTTCTTGACAGTCACACGAGTTGGAGTGCAGTGGCGCAATCTCAGCTCACTGCAACAGCGCGCCTCCAGAGCTGAAGTGATTCCAAGTAGCTGGGATTACAGGCACCCACCACCATGCCCAGCTAGTTTTTGTATTTTTAGTAGAGACAGGGTTTCATCATATTGGCCAGGCTGGTCTCGGACTCTTGGCCTCAAGTGATCCCCCCATCTTGGCCTCCCAAAGTGGTGGGATTACAGGCACCAACTCAGTTTTTTTTTTTTTTTTTTGAGACGGAGTCTCGCTCTGTGGCGCAGGCTGGAGTGCAGTGGCCGGATCTCAGCTCACTGCAAGCTCTGCCTCCCGGGTTTACGCCATTCTCCTGCCTCAGCCTCCCGAGTAGCTGGGACTACAGGCGCCCGCCACCTCGCCCGGCTAGTTTTTTGTACTTTTTAGTAGAGACGGGGTTTCACCGTGTTAGCCAGGATGGTCTCGATCTCCTGACCTCGTGATCCGCCCGTCTTGGCCTCCCAAAATGCTGGGATTACAGGCTTGAGCCACCGCGCCCGGCACCAACTCAGTTCTTAATGTGGGACTCATAACTTGCATATGATTCTTAAATGGAATTCTTTACACGATTCCTTGGTACATTAGCATCTGGGTTTTACCTACCAGGCAGTGGAACTAAGGGGGTGGATCAAAGGGCATTGATTCCCTGGCAATCCCTGCCCTGGGAGAGCAAATGTCTGTTTTTCCTGCTCTGCTCTATCTGTCCCCTGGCATCCTGGAAAGCCTGTCCAAGCTTCAGAGTTAATGAGTGAGTGTTGTCCACACTGTTCTAGAAGCAGTGGAGAAGGTCAGAGGAAGCCAAAGGGATGACCAAAGACTAGTGTTGGGGGTCAATGTGGGCCCAGATCGAAAGAGACCTGCTGTCCTTCAGGGGTGACACGCCTCTTCTATTTGAGGATCAGGTGCAAGTTATGAGTCCTAGGTTAAGCACTGAGTTAGGCAGTCAGACCCAGACAGGTTCAGCGACTTGTCCCAGGGCCAGCCAGGCAGGGTGGGGACTAATCAGTACACCCAGGTGTTCTGTGGCTGAGTCACCAGAAGAACCTAAGGCAAGTCACTTCTTCAGTTCCTCCATTTTCTCATCTCTCCAATGGGAATGGATTGTCAGGCACCCAAATCTGCCCCTGTCCCGAAACATTTTATTATGAAAATGTTCAGGCCAGTCACGGTAGCTCACTTCTGTAATCCTAGCACTTTGGGAGGTCAAGGCAGGCCGATCACCTGAGGTCGGGAGTTCGAGACCAGCCTGACCAATATGTTGAAACCCCATCTCTACTAGAAATACAAAAATTAGCTGGGTGTGGTGGCGCATGCCTGTAATCCCAGCTACTCGGGAGGCTGAGGCAGGAGAATCGCTTGAACCCAGGAGGCGGAGGTTGCGGGGAATCGCGCCATTGCACTCCAGCTTGGGCGACAAGAGCGAAACTACGTCTCAAAAAAAAAAAAAAAAGAGAGAGAGAGAAAGACAAGAAAGAAAGAAAAGAAACGAAAAGAAAATTTCGCCAATCCAAGTTGTTTCTCGACCTGGGAGGCTGACTGGTGCCACATGGAATTTCAGTTTTCTGTAGAGCGGCGCACCAGATACGTGCATTTTTCCGTAAGCAGGTAACACTTTAAGAACCAGGGGAAAGAAATGAAAAGCTCTGCCCAATCCAAAAACACCCCTGCGTCCCCTCCAGGTTTCGTTAAATAGGAGCGAGGGGAGCAAGTTTCCATCGGAGACCTTTCCGGGTCCGGATTTTAGCAGCCAGTCGGTGGAAATAAGCTGGGGCATGAGAGGGCATTGACGCCGCGGCGATCTCCGCCCTCTGACCGCTCCCTTCAAATGCGGCTGGGTCCGCGGAGTGCGCCGCCCCAGCTCCTGGCCCGGCCAGCCGGCCCGGAGCGCCCGGAAACCGCCCAGACCGCGATCCGCGGCGAAATCAGGCAATTGTGCGCCCAGCCCGGCCTCGGGTCCTCAGCGCGGCAAGTGCCGGGGGCGGAGCCTAGCCGCCTATTGGCCCAGGTCTGGGGGCGGAGCCACGACTCCGCCACCTTCCCGACCCCAACCTCCCCATCGGGTTAAATGGGCCTCTCTCCGGTCGGCGGATTATTCGTCGGGGGGTGGGGCCTGGGTTTGTTTACACACTATCATTGGCCAGATTTGAATCGGGCCTTCTGCGGGCGGGCCACGGGGCGGGGCTACAGCGGACCGCGGCCGCCGCCTGACAGCTTCGGAGACGCCCAGCCAGCCCTGGACGCGCGGTCCCTGGAGCTGGGGTACCGTCGGCGGATGCGGGGAGTCGGACGTTGGGGGGCGCAGGTTGAGGCTTCTGTCTGTCCGTTTCTTGACAAACACTAACCAAGGCGTAATGTTGAGTAGCATTGTTTTTTGTTGTTGTTCTCGTAAAAATTTGTAAAAAAAAAAAAAAACCCAAAAGACCAGAAACAACCTAGTTGTCCATCGATGGGGGACTCGTTAGATAAGCTGTGGTGCGGCCCACAATGGGATGCGGAGTCGCCGTAAAATGAGGAAGGGATACTTGAACTGACACGGTATGAGCTATGTAGCCTGACAAGGTAGGAGAGGAGAAAAAAAAAAGGTGTAAAAGGTGGAGATGAAAAAATACAAGATTTTGCTTGTTAAATACACAGAATGTCTTGAAAAGCAGAAGCAAACTGCAGCCTGACGCAGTGGCTCACGCCGGTAATCCCAGCATTTTGGGGGCCGAGGCGGGCGGATCACATGAGGTCAGGAGTTCGAGATCAGCCTGGCCAACATGGCAAAACCCTGTTTCTACTAAAAATACAAAAAATTAGCCGGGCATGGTGGTGCACGCCTGTAATACTAGCTACTGGGGAGGCTGAGCCAGGAGAATCGCTTGGTCCCAGGAGGTGGAGGTTGCGGTGAGCCGAGATCACGCCACTGCACTCCAGCCTGGGCGACAGAGCGAGACTGTCTAGGAAAAAAAAAAAAAAAGCAAACTGGTCACCAGCAGTTTTCCGTGGGGAGACGGGGGTGGGTGGATGTTAGGTCTTTTTCTACCTTTGTAAAGTTTGAGGCTGGTGTCACCAATTCGAAGAAATACACACAAAATATTCAAATACATGCACACACGCAAA
Organism: Papio anubis; assembly: GCF_008728515.1. Lineage (NCBI taxonomy): Eukaryota > Metazoa > Chordata > Mammalia > Primates > Cercopithecidae > Papio > Papio anubis. The sequence goes on along the minus strand of NC_044995.1, from coordinate 1,165,023 downwards.
AATCAAATACACAAAAACATTCAAAGAAATGCACCAAAAAATGCAATAAATACACAAAAAAATTAAGTTCTAAGAATTTCCCGTTTTCATCCACGTGTCCCTTTGCTCTTGACCTTGCCCTAGGGGCTGTGGACCTTCGACCTGCAACCCCCGCAGCCCCTGCACCCCGCAGCGTTTGGGGGATAGAGAACACGCTAAGAATGTGTCTTCATTTATCGGGTATTGTTACTCATGCACCATCAGATAAAATATCCTGACTCAAGAGAGTGGCTTTATTTGTTGCTTTAAGCCTTGTAGTCATCACTGAGATATTTAACATTCCAACTATGTGGGAGGGGCCGCTTCCTTGGCGATGCTTGGGGGAGGGTGACAGGAGAAACACACCAGGCCATCTTAGGAAAAGGAAGAGAAAGTCGAAACTAGGAAAGGCCCCTTTAAGAAGGGAAGCGGCCTCTGCTGGTCAACACCACTGACAGGAAGAGTTGGCTGGGTTTTGATTTTTATTATTACTCTGTTCCCGAAGCTCTGGAGGAGAGAATGAGAAGACTGCTTGCAGCCAATGAGACTGAGTCGAGATTTGGAGTCTGTTACCAGATCTCGGCTGGGTGCGGTGGCTCACGCCTGTAATCCTAGCACTTTGGGAGGCTGAGACAGGTGGATCATCCCCTTTTGCTACAGGGTTTGTGAAACATTGTTTAGATGGCTATGAAAATCACCCACGGCTAGAGGGGGATTTACAATGTAGTTGTAAGTAATGCTTAACCAAGCTTCTTTCTGTACTTGGATGCTCTCATTGAATGACCCCAACAATCCTAGCAGGTAGGATATGTTAATATCATCTCCTGTTGATACTGAAACTGAGTCATAGAGAAGTTGCAAAATTGTCAGAGTCAGGGGGCACAGGGATTTGAACCCAGGCAGCCCTGTTCCAAAATTTATACTTTTTTTTCTGAGCCAGGGTCTCACTGACTGGATTGCAACAACGCGTTCACCACTTGACTACCTGGGTGCAAGTGATCCTCCAACCTCAGCCTCCACAGTGGCTGGGACCACAGGTACCACCACCATGCTTCGCTAATCTATTTTTATTTTTCTGTAGAGATGAGGTCTTTTCCTGTTTCCCAGGCCGGTCTCAAACACATGGGCTCAAGAGATCCTCCTGTCTTGGCCTCCCAAAGTGCTGGGATTACAGACGTGAGCCACTGCACCTGGCCCAAAATTCATACTCTTAACCACCACATTACACTGTGCCATGTAAACGTTTTCTGTCTTTAGATGTATTGTCTTAAAAGTTAAAGCTATAAGAATCTTAAGCAGATTATTATTTTTTTTCACCATGTTGGCCAGGATGGTGTTGATTTCTTGATCTTGTGATCCACCCACCTCAGCCTCTCAAAGTGCTGGGATTACAGGTGTGAGCCACCGCGCCTGGCTTTGGCTCACAGAATCTTTTTTTTTTTTTTTTTTTTTGAGACGGATTCTCGCTCTGTCGCCCAGGCTGGAGTGCAGTAACAGGATCTTGGCTCACTGCAAGCTCCGCCTCCCAGGTTCATGCCATTCTCCTGCCTCAGCCTCCCGAGTAGCTGGGACTACAGGCGCCTACCACCACGCCTGGCTAATTTTTTGTATTTTTAGTAGAGACGGGGTTTCACCGTGTTAGCCAGGATGGTCTCGATCTCCTGACCTCATGATCCGCCCGCCTTAGCCTCCCAAAGTGCTGGGATTACAGGCGTGAGCCACCACGCCTGGCCAGCCCGAAGATTCTTAATGAAAGTAAACAATTATCACATCCGATTTCTTTTTTTTTTTATTATTTTTTTTTTGAGACTGAGTCTGGCTCTGTCGCCCAGGCTGGAGTGCAGTGGCCGGATCTCAGCTCACTGCAAGCTCCGCCTCCCGGGTTTACGCCCTTCTCCTGCCTCAGCCTCCGGAGGAGTAGCTGGGACCACAGGCGCCCGCCACCTCGCCCGGCTAGTTTTTTTTGGTATTTTTTAGTAGAGACGGGGTTTCACCGTGTTAGCCAGGATGGTCTCAATCTCCTGACCTTGTGATCCGCCCGTCTCAGCCTCCCAAAGTGCTGGGATTACAGGCTTGAGCCACCGCGCCCGGCTATCACATCCGATTTCTGCAGCGGAGTTTGTTTTTGTTTGTTTTGAATTTCTGGTGGCTTTTCCTAAAATTATATTTATTTATTTATTTTATTAATATTATTATTTTGAGACAGAGTCTTGCTGTCACCAGGCTGGAGTGCAGTGGCATGATCTCGGCTCACTGAAACCTCTGCTTCTCGGGTTCAAGCAATTCTCCTGCCTCAGCCTCTTGAGTAGCTGGGACTACAGGCGTGCGCCACCACACCCAGCTAATTTTTGTATTTTCAGTAGAGACAGGGTTTCACTGTGTTGGCCAGATGGTCTCGATCTTCTGACCTCGTGATCTCCCTGCCTTAGCCTCCCAAAGTGCTGGGATTACAGGCGTGAGGCACCACGCCCAGCCTATTTATTTATTTTTTTTGAGACAGAGTTGCCCTCTGTCACCCAGGCTGGAGTGCAGTGGCGCAATCTTGGCTCACTGCAACCTCCACCTCCCAGGTTCGAACGATTCTCCTGCCTCAGCGTCCCAAGTAGCTGGGACTGCAGACAATCATAGTTCACTGCAGTCTCAACCCCTTGGACTCAAGTAATCCTCCTACCTCAGCTTCCCGGCTAGCTGGGACACACCACCACACCTGACTAATTTTTGTATTTTTTGTAGAGACAGGGTTTCACCATGTTGCCCAGACTGGTCTCAAACTCCTGGGCTCCAACGATGCACCTGCCTGGGCCTCCCAACACTTCTAAGCCCTTTATATACATTAGCTGATGGAATCTTCACAGGCACCTTGAAGTAGGAACTGTTGTCATCTTCATGTCATTTCACAGATGAAGAACTGAGGCACAGAGAAGTTAACTAACTGGCCTAAGTTCTTACATTTCTCTCTGGAAAAGGAAGATGAAGACCAAGAATGAGTGGCGAGGGAGGAAGTGTCCAAAGTTGCTATAATCTCTGCCTCCCGGATTCAAGTGATTCTCCTGTCTCAGCCTCCCCAGTAGCTGGGATTACAGGCACCTGCCACCACACCCAGCTACTTTTTGTATTTTTAGTAGAGACGGGGTTTCACCACGTTAACCAGGCTGGCCTCGAACTCCTGACCTCAGGTGATCCGCCCACCTAGGCCTCCTAAAGTGCTGAGATTGCAGTTGGAGCCACTGCACCAGGCAACTGTCAGGTTTTTATGGACGCTTCGTTATGTAGGTACGGCTGATTCAACACTTGCCTATTGATGATTCACTCAACCTTCAGCAGCTCCCCTCTCCCCAGGGGTTGGTGGATAGGGCTGAAAGTCCCAACTCGCTAATCCTGCCTTGGTCTTTCTAGTGACCAGCCCCATCCTGAAGCTACCTAGGGGTGGCCAGCTAGCAGTCATCTCATTAGCATACAAAGACACTTATCACTTTGGTAATTCCAAAGATTTTAGGAGTTGTGCTCCAGAAAACAGGGAAGACCAAATGCATGTTTCACAATAACACAGAAGCACTGTTGGATTTCTGGGCCCAGAGTAGAGAGGGAGCCTGGGGTTTTTGTTTTGTATTGTTTTGAGACAGAGTCTCACTCTGTTGCCCAGGCGCTGGAGTGCGGTGGCACGATCTCAGCTCACTGCAGCCTCCACCTCCTGGGTTCAAGCGATTCTCCTGCCTCAGCCTCCCAAGTAGCTCGGATTACAGGCATCCACAACCTCACCTGGCCAATTTTTGTCTTTTTTGTAGAGACAGGGTTTCGCCACGTTGGCCAGGCTAGTCTTGAACTCCTGACCTCAAGTGATCCTCCCGCCTCAGCCTTACAAAGTGCTGGGATTACAGGCATGAGCCACCATACCCGGCCAAGCCTGGGGTTTCTAAAGCACAGATCAACCTTGACACTTTCCAGATTAAAACCCCACTATGGGCCGGGTGCTGTGGCTCATGCCTGTAATCCCAGCACTTTGGGAGGCTGAGGCAAGAGGATCAGTTGATCCCGGGAGGTGGAGGCTGCAGTGAACTGTGTTCAGGCCACTGCACTCCAGGCTGGGCGACAGAACAAGATACCATCTTAAAAAATAAAAATGAAATAAAATAAAACGCTCCTGTGCCTCTCCAGTGCCCTTCTGGGGAAAGTCCAAACCTAGCAGCTTGGCATTTCTTCATTCAACACACACTTCCTGGGCGCCTGCACTGAGTCCGCCCTGTGAGGGCGGCGCTGGGGACACAGCAGTGACCGAGATAGTCCCAGCCCTGCCCTCTTAGGGCTGACACCCGAGTCAGGGAGACAGACTTTAAAACAAATCACTGCCCTAGAATAGGTAAAAGCCCCCGTGGCAGCTTTGGAAGTTCAGGCAGAGTTAACCCTGCCACTGGGACCTCCCAATTTCTATTACTCCTGAAAGGCTATTTCACAATTTTGGCAGCGTGTTGCCTTTACCTTTAATTTAGTCTTTCAACCAACTTATTTTTTTTCTTCCTTCAGTGGGTTCCCACGGGACTACCCTAGACTCATCCTAATCAACAACAGCCGTGAAATCACTGGTATGATGGGCTGTTTACTTTTTTTGCTAATGTGCATTAAAATAAATGCATGACCATTAAAACAAGCCACTTGGAAATCATCTCAAATACTACTGTGGGAACCAGTGACCTAGACTCTGGGGGCCGGGGGAGTCCTTCCTGGAGGAAGTAAATTGTCTGCTAAGGCTTATTTTAAATTTTAATTGTATTTATTTATTTATTTATTTATTTTTGAGACAGAGTCTCCCTCTGTCGCCCAGGCTGGAGTGCAGTGGCACAACCTCAGCTCACTGCAACCTCCATTTCCCGGATTCAAGCGATTCTGCTGCCTCAGCCTCCCGAGTAGCTGGGATTACAGGCGCCCGCCACAACGCCTGGCTAATTTTTGTGTTTTTAGTAGAGACCATGTTGGCCAGGCTGGTCTCGAACTCCTGACCTCAAGTGAACTGACCACTTTGGCCTCCCAAAGTGCTGAGATTACAGACGCGAGCCATCGCACCCGGCCTAATTTTAATTTTAATTTTAAGACAGAGTTCCACTCTGTCACCCAGGCTGGAGTGTAGTGGTATGATCATGGCTCACTGCAGCCTTGACTTCCTGGGCTTAGGTGATCCTGCCACTTCAGCCTCCCGAGTAGCTGGGACTACAGGCGCGTGCCACCATACCTGGCTAAATTTTTTGTATGTTTTGTAGAGATAGGGTTTCACCATGTTGCCCAGGCTGGTCTTGAACTCCTGGGCTCAAGCACCCCTCCGGTCTTGACCTCCTGAAGTGTTAGAATTACAGGTGTGAGCCTCTGTTCCTGGCCAGTCAGCTAAGACTTGCAAGATGAATAGAGTTGTCAGATGAGGGTGGAAGGGAAGAGCAGATGCAAAGGCCCGGCCCTGGGAAAAGAGGAAAGGCAGGTGGCTAGAAAGTCAGCAGTTTGGCTGAAATGGTCTGAGGGACAGGGTCTGAAGTGTGGGGTTTGGGGTTTGACCCCAGAGGTAATCTACAGTTATTAAAGTGTTTGCTGTTGTTTTTTAATTGTTACATAATTCGGTCATGTGCAGTGGTTCATGCCTGTAATCCCAGCAATTTGGGAAGCTGAGGAGGGACGATCACCTGAGGTCAGGAGTTTGAGACCAGCCTGGCCAACATAGTGAAGCCCCATCTCTACTAAAAACACAAAATATTAGCTGGGCGTGGTAGTGGGTGCCTGTAGTCCCAGCTACTTGGGAGGCTGAGGCAGGAGAATCACTTTCACCCAGGGGGCAGAAGTTGTGGTGAGCTGAGATCGCACCACTGCACTTCAACCTGGGCAACAGAGCAAGACTCTGTCTCAAAAAAAAAAAAAAAAAAAAAAAGAGAAGAAAAATTCTGATATAATTTGCCTACCATAAAACTCATTTATTTATTTATTTATTTATTTTTGGGGGGACAGAGTTTCGCTCTTGTTGCCCAGGCTGGAATGCAATGGCATGATCTCAGCTCCCCGAAACCTCCACCTCCCCGGTTCTCGATTCTCCTGCTTCAGCCTCCCGAGTAACTGGGATTACAGGCATGCACCACCATGCCGGGCTAATTTTGTATTTCTAGTAGAGATGGGGTTTCTCCATGTTGGTCAGGCTGGTCTCAAACTCCTGACCTCAGATGATCCGCCCACCTTGGCCTCCCAAAGTGCTGGGATTACAGGCGTGAGCCACCGTGCCCGGCCAAAGTACTGATACTTGAATGGATGAACCTTGAGAATGTTATGCTAACTGAAGGAAGCCTGTCATAAGGGACTACACACTGTATGATTCTATTTTTATGAAATATCCAGAACAGACAAATCCATGGAGACAGAAAGTAGATTGGTGGTTGCCCAGAGCTGGGAGATGGCAGATAGGAAGCAACTGCTAATGGGCCCATGGTTTCGTGCTGGGATACTGAGATGTTCTGAAGCTACATGATGATGATGGTTGCACAGCACTGGGAATATATGAAAAACCATTGAATTATACAGGTTGAGACCAGTCTGACCAACGTGGAAAAACACCATCTCTACTAAAAATACAAAATTAGCCAGGCATGGTGGTGCATGCCTGTAATCCCAGTTACTTGGGAGGCTGAGGCAGGAGAATCGCTTGAACCTGGGAGGTGGAGGTTGCGGTGAGCTGAGATCGTGCCATTGCACTCCAGCCTGGGCAACAAGAGGGAAATTCTGTCTCAAAAAAAAAAGTATCAGTACTTCATTCCTTTTTATGGCTGAATAACATTCCATTGTATGGATAGACCGCATTTCATTTATCCAATCATTTGTTGATGGACGTTTTGGTTGTTTCTCTCTTTTGGCTGTTGAGAATAGTGTTGCTATGGACATTTATGTATGAGTTATTGTTTGAACACCTATTTTATTTATATTTATTTATTTTATTTTATTTTATTTATTTATTTATATTTTGAGACGGAGTCTCACTCTGTCGCCCAGGCTGAAGTGCAGTGGCACAATCTCCACTCACTGCAAGCTCCACCTCCCGGGTTCACGCCATTCTCCTGCCTCAGCCTCCCGTGTAGCTGGGACTACAGGCGCCCGCCACCATGCCTGGCTAATTTTCGTATTTTTAGTAGAGACGAGGTTTCACCGTGTTAGTCAGGATGGTCTCAATCTCCTGACCTCGTGATCCGCCCGTCTCGGCCTCCCAAAGTGCTGGGGTTACAGGCATGAGCCACCACGCCCGGCCTATTTATATTTATTTTGAGACAGAATCTTGCTCTGTCCCCTAGGCTGGAGTGTAGTGTCGCGATCTCAGCTCACTGCAACCTTTGCCTCCCGGGTTCAAGCGATTCTCCTGCCTCAACCTCCCGAGTAGCTGGGATTACAGGTGTGCACCACCACACCTGGCTAATTTTTTTTTGGTTTTTTGCATTTTTAGTACAGATGGGGTTTCACCATGTTGGCCAGCTGGTCTCAAACTCTTGACCTCGACTGATCTGCCGGCCTCAGTCTCCCAAAGTGCTGGGCTTACAGGTGTGAGCCACCACGCTCACCCATTACAGGTTTTTTGTGTCAATATATGTTTTCATTTCTCTTGGATATCTACCTAGAAGTGGAATGAAGGTTTTCTTTGTTGTTGTTTTGTTTTTTGCCAGCAATAATTTCAAGCTTACAGAAAACTAGCAAGAAGGGTAAGTAGATCTTTCCTGGATTAGCAAGTCAGTAACATTTGGCCACCTCTGCTGTGTGTTTCTTTTCTGAACATTTGAGAGGCAGTGGAATACATCATGTCCCTTGATCCCTAAATCCTTCAGCATGGCATTACTAAAAACAAAGACATGCTCTTTAAAAAATCCAGAACAAGAATCAAAAACAGGAAATGAAACATTGATACAATAATACAATTGTTTAATCCACAAATTCAAATCTGTTTGTCTCAATAAAGTCCTTCATAGCAATGTTTTCCCCAGCCCAGGATTCAACACAGGATCATACATTGCATCAAGTCACATGGCCGAAGGATCTTAGGAAGGAAAAAATCTTAATCATCTTTGCCCCTTCCTCGAATCCCTTTGGCTGACGTGGGAAGAATAGATCGGAGGGGGAATAAGAGGGCAAGCAGGGAGACCAGGGAGAAAGCCAGTGCTTAAAATAGGAAAGAGAAACTTAGGAGTCAGAAGGATCTCGGTTCAAGTCTTGGCCCAACTCTTCAGGAACTGTGGCCTTGGGCATGCATGTGATTGAACTTTTCTTTTTTTTTTTTTTTTTTTTTTCTTTTTTTTTTTTTTTTTTTTTGAGGCGGAGTCTGGCTCTCTTGCCCATGCTGGAGTGCAGTGGCCGGATCTCAGCTCACTGCAAGCTCCGCCTCCTGGGTTCACGCCATTCTCCTGCCTCAGCCTCCCGAGTAGCTGGGACTACAGGCGCCCGCCACCTCGCCCGGCTAGTTTTTTGTATTTTTTAGTAGAGACGGGGTTTCACCGTGTTAGCCAGGATGGTCTCGATCTCCTGACCTCGTGATCCGCCCGTCTCGGCCTCCCAAAGTGCTGGGATTACAGGCTTGAGCCACCGCGCCCGGCCTCGTGTGATTGAACTTTTCTAAGCCTCAATTACTGCGTCAGAAAAATGGGACTAACTCGTAGGATTGGTGTGAGACCAGGGATGTGCTGAGCACAAACCCTGCCCATCAGTCAGAATCAATTTCCCAACACCATCCCATCCACCATTTCAGTCAATTACACAACAACCCAGGACAGTCCTGAGTGCTTCAGATGTGGTTACTTTCTGGATCCTCCCAAGAAACAACCTTACAAGTAGGTGTTATCCTCATCCCCACTTTATTTATTTTTATTTCCATTTCTTTATTTCTTTATTTTGAGACAGGGTTTCTCTCTGTCACCCAGGCTGGAGTGCAGTGGCACGATCTCAGCTTACTGCAACCTCTGTCTCCTGGATTCAAGTGATACTCATGCCTTAGCCTCCCAAGTAGCTGGGACTACAAGCACCCACTACCATGCCCTGCTAATGTTTGTATTTTTGGTAGAGATGTGGTTTTGCCATGCTGGCCTCGAACTCCTGGCCTCAAGAGATCTTCCTGGCTTGGCCTTCCAAAGTGCTGGGATTACAGCAGGAGCCACCATGCCTGGCCTACTTGTGGTTTTTTGTGCCCCACACCACACCATTTCAATGATTATAGCTCTAGTGTATGTTTTGTTACTTGAGAACAAACCTCTCCTTATGGCAAACAGGAAATACATTTATGGTGTGACAACTGTGTGCCAATCACTGTTCTTTTTGTTTTATTTATTTATTTATTTTGAGACAGAGTCTCACTCTGTCACCCAGGCTGGAGTGCAGTGGTGTGATCTCGGCTCACTGCAACCTCTGCCTCCCAGGTTCAAATGATTCTCGTACCTCAGACTCCCAAGTAGCTGAGATTACAGGTGTGCGCCACCACACCTGGCTAATTTTTGTATATTTTAGTAGAGACAGAGTTTCACCATGTTGGCCAGGTTGGTCTCAAACTCCTGACCTCAAGTGATCCACCCATCTCAGCCCCCCAAAGTGCTGGGATTACAGGCATGAGCCACTGCACCTGGCATATTTATTTTTACTTTTATTTTACAGACAGGGTCTCACTTTGTCACCCAGGCTGGAATGTGCAGTGGTTCAATCATAGCTCATTGCAGCCTCAACCTCCTGGGCTCAAGCAATCCTCCTGCATCAGCCTCCTGAGTAGCTGGGACTACAGGCACCTCCCACCACACCCAGTTAATTTTTTGTATTTTTAGTAGAGACGGGGCTTCACCATGTTGGTCAGGCTGGTCTCGAACTCCTGACCTCAGGGGATCCACCCTCATTGGCCTCCCAAAATGCTGGGATTATAGGCATGAGCCACTGCACCCAGCCCCACCTGGGTCTTTCAAAGCTCTTAGAATACAGATGTAAGCCATCATGCCTGGCCTATTTTTTTTTTTTTTTTTTTTTACTTTAAGGCAGTTTCTTGCTTTGTCACCCAGGCTGGAGTGCAGTGGCGCAATCATAGCTCACTGCAACCTCAAATTCCTGGGCTCAAGGGATCCTCCCACCTCAGACTCCTGAGTAGCTAAGACTACAAGCATGCACCACTATGCCCAGCTAATCATCACCACTTTATGGAGGAGGAAACTGAGGCACAGAGAGGTAAAGTCACTCCCCTGAGGGCACTCAGCTACTACACAGCAGAACCAGGACTGAAACCCAGGGCCAACACCCACCCCATCACCTCCACCTCCACCCCTTATGTGTCATTGTCATTGTCGGTCCAAGCGAGAGGTGATGGTGGCCTGGACCAGCGTGGAGCTGTGGGGATGGAAACAAGAGGACTGACTCACAAATAGGTAGAACGGTGACCGACTAGGAAGAGGAGTGAGAAAGTAGAAGTCCAGGCCGGGCGCGTGGCTCACACCTGTAATCCCAGCACTTTGGGAGGCTAATGCAGGTGGATCCCTTGAGGTCAGGAGTTGAAGACCAGCCTGGCCAACATGGCAAAACCCCATCTCTACTAAAAATACAAAAATTAGCCAGGTGTGGTGGCACACGGCTGTAATCTCAGCTACTTGGGAGACTGAGGCAGGAGAATCACTTGAACCCAGGATGCAGAGGTTGCAGTGAGCCAAGATTGCACCATTGCGCTCCAGCCTGGGTGACACAGTGAGACTGTCTCCAAAAAAAAAAAAAAAAAGAACAAGAACGTACCACCTTCATGAACAGGCCTCAGGCTTTGCGTATTTCTCTTCTCTGTCTTGCTCCTCTGCCTTCTCCATGAGAACATGCCTGGGCCAGCTTGCTGGAGGAATGTGAGAGAAAGGTAGGGAAGAACTGAGTCATCCCAGCTGAAGGCATTCCAAACCAGCCAGTCTCTAGTCAACCCGCCAGAGGACCACAGATGCATGAGTGAGCCAGCCAAGGTCATCTGAGCCTGGCCCGGGTCACCAGGACAATGTTGAGGACACAAATACATGTGAGAAAAAAAATATATGGTTGTTGTTTTATGCCACAATGTTTTTAGGTGATTTGTTACACAGCTGTAGCTGACTGATACAAGGGAGAGGCTAAGATCAGATATAGAAATATGGCCACTTCAACACCTCATAATTTAGTACTTACTGAACGACAAAGGAAATCCAAAATTATGTCTTTTTCCTTCTCTCCCTCTCCCTTAATTTTCTTTTTTTTTAGAAACAGGGTCTCACTCTTGGCCCGGCACAGTGGCTCATGCCTGTAATCCCAGCACTTTGGGAGGCCAAGGCAGGGGGATTGCTTGAGTTCAGGAGTTTGAGACCAGCCTGGGCAACATGGTGAAATGCTGTCTCTACCAAAAAAAAAAAAAAAAAAAAGCCAGACATGGTGTCATGAGCCTGTAGTCTCAGCTACTCAGGAGGCTGAGGTGAGAGGATCACCTGAGCCTGGGAGGCAGAGATTGCAGTGAGCTGAGATTATGCCACTGCACTCCAGCCTGGGTGACAGAATGAGACCCCATCTAAAAAAAAAAAAAAAAGAAGAAGAAGAAAAAAAGAAACAGCGTTTCACTCTGTCACTGAGGCTGGAGTGCAGTGGCATAATCGTGACTCACTGCATCCTTGAACTCCTGGCTCAAGGGATCCTCCTGCCTCAGCCTCCCAAGTACCTGGGACTACAGGCACATGTCACTATGCCTTACTAACTTTCAAAAAACTTTGTAGTGGAGATAAGGTCTTGCTATGTTGCCCAGGCTGGTCAGTCGGCCAGTGGCTGGAGGCTACCTGGTGTAGCCTCCCAGGAGAGGTGGTTTGGCTGAAGGAAACTTGCCTTGGAGGGACAACTGGGAGCCACTAGCAGCTGGGGGACAGGAGAGTGGAGCTGAGTGGGGATGTTGCCAACAGCAACTTCTTCCTAGGAGAACAGACTTGTGTGGCATCAAGTCAGCTTAGAGGAGACTGCTTTAGGAAGGACAGGGCCAACGAAGACCCCTGCTACCGAGGGTCTCGTAAGAACCTGTCCCCTCCCATATGAGACCCTTTCAGTCCCCCAGCCCCTGGGTTCCATACCCTACCTCAGTGTTACAGGAACAACAGGTTTGATGCCTGCTGTGCAGCAGCAGACCAATTGCACAGAGACAGCAGGGTTTGCAGCAGAGAAAGGATCTGTAATTGCGGGGCACTGAGGGAGGAGATGGAAGCAGATCCTCAGTTCATCTCCCTGAGGAGTTCTGGGCTGGGGTTTTTGAGGAGATCATGAAGGGCAAAGGACTGGAAAATTGGCCTTGTTGATTGGTCAGGGAAAGGGGCAAAATCATCCCAAACGTGGAAATCGCATGCTTTGGTGAGTCACCATCTCATGGGGTCCCTCAGATCAGCTGGCAGAGTTGTTTCATCAGCATGCAGGACCTGAAGGAATATCTCAAAGAGAAAACTTAATGTTTTATCATGTTTAAGTTGTCATTTACAGAGCACTTGAAGGGAAGTAGAATCTGGTAACAAGGTCTACATGATTCTAGGACAATAGGCACAAAACAATTACGGGGAAATAGGTCAGAGAGCCACCCGGCCTCACGATTAATGCTGAGTGTGCAGAAGCTGGTTTTCTTTTCTTTTCTTTCTTTCTTTCTTTCTTTTTTTTTTTTTAAGGTGGAGTCTCGCTCTGTCGCCCAGGCTGGAGTGCAGTGGCCGGATCTCAGCTCACTGCAAGCTCCGCCTCCCGGGTTTACACCATTCTCCTGCCTCAGCCTCCCGAGTAGCTGGGACTACAGGTGCCCGCCACCTCGCCCGGCTAGTTTTTTGTATTTTTTAGTAGAGACAGGGTTTCACCGTGTTAGCCAGGATGGTCTCGATCTCCTGACCTCGTGATCTGCCCTCCTCGGCCTCCCAAAGTGCTGGGATTACAGGCGTGAGCCACTGCGCCCGGCTGTTTTTATTTTTTTTGAGATAGAGTCTCATTCTGCCACCCAGGCTGGAGTGCAGTGGCACAATCTTGGCTCACTGCAACCTCTGCCTCCTGAGTTCAAGTAATTCTTGTGCCTCAGCTTCCCGAGTATCTGGGATTACAGGTGTGTGCCACTACACCCGGCTAATTTTTGTATTTTTTTGTATTTGGGTAGAGATGTTGACTCTACCCATGTTGACCCGGCTGGTCTCAAACTCCTGAGTCTTGAACTCCTGACCTAAAGTGATCCACTCACTTCAGCCTCCTAAAGTGCTGGGATTACAGGCATGAGCCACCATGCCTGGCCACATCTCTTTTTTTTTTTTTGAGACAGAGTCTCACTTTGTCACCCAGGCTAGAATGTAGTGGTGCAATCTCAGCTCACTGCAGCCTTGCAACCTCCACCTGCTGGGTTCAAGTGATTTTCATGCTTCAGCCTCCTGAGTAGCCGGAATTACAGGTGCATGCCACCACACCCAGCTAATTTTTGTATTTTTAGTAGAGATGGAGTTTCACCATGCTGGCCACGCTGGTCTTGAACTCCTAACCTCAATGGATCCACCACCTCAGCCTCCCAGAATGCTGGGATTACAAGCATGAGTCATTGTGTCCGGCTCTGTGTGGGTAAATGCTGGGTAATGCTCTGTCTGGATAAATCCACCGCACCCAGCCTTATTTATGCGTGTTTTTACATCCAAAGCAACTGTGGCCAAATAAGGCCAAAATAACTGTGGCCAGATTCAGAGACTGGCAGGTTTCAATTAACTTATTTTAAAAGTCACATTTGGGAGGCCAAGGTGGGTAGATTGCTTGAGCCCAGGAGTTTGAGATTAGCCTGGGCAACATGGCGAAACCCTGTCTCTACAAAAAACACAAACAATAGCCGGGAATGGTTTGCATGCCTGTAGTCCCAACTACTCAGGACGCTGAGTTGGGAGAATCACCAGAACCTGGGGAGGTCGAGGCTGCAGTAGGCTTTGATTGTGCCACTGCACTCTAGCCTGGGTCACAGAGCGAGACCCTGTCTCAAAAAAAAAAAAATTAAAAAGTATTAATTATGGGCTGGGTGCAGTGGCTCACGTGCTTTGGGAGGCTGAGGTGGGGGGATCGCTTGAGCTCAGGAGTTTCAGACCGGCCTAGGCAACAGAGTAAGATGCCATCTCTAAAAACAAAAAAAAGTGTTAATTATCTACTGTGTTGTGCCAGGCACAAAACAGACAAAGCCCCTGCCAGCATGGAGCTTACATTCTAGGAGAGAGACTGCCAATCAACAAACAACCAGGTATGATGTGATGTCAGGTAGAGATGAGCTTCCTGGAGAAAATAAAGCTGGAGAGACTAGTCAGTGGAAGGAACCTCCCAACAGGGGACAGTTGAGCACAGACTGAGGAGGGGAGGGAAGAAGCCAGGTGAATCTTCTGGAAAGAGGGAACAGCATATAGGAACTTGCTTGGTTGGTGTGCTTGGAGGACAGCAAGCCTGGACAGAGAGTGGACAGACCAGACTTACAGGATGTGGCGAGGGATGTTGGATTTTATTATGTGATTTTGTTGTATTTTATTTATTTAGGAGACAGAGTCTCACTCTGTCGCCCAGGCTGGAGTGCAGTGGTGTGATCTCGGCTCACTGCAACCTCCACCTCCTGCGTTCAAGCAATTCTTCTGCCTCAGCCTCCCGAGTAGCTGGGATTACATGCCAGGCTAATTTTGTATTTTCAGGAGAGACAGGGTTTCTCCACGTTGATCAGGCTGGTCTCAAACTCCCGACCTTAGATGATCCGCCCACCTCGGCCTCCCAAAGTGCTGGGATTACAGGCGTGGGCCACCGTGCCCGACCTATTGTGTGGATTTTAAAATTCTGTTTTGTTTTTTTAGAGATGAGGTCTCATTCTGTTGCCCAGGCTGGAGTGCCGTGGTGATCATAGCTCACCGCACCCTTGAGCTTCTGGGGCTAAAGTAATCATCCCAGCTTGGTCTCCTGAGTAGCTGGGACTAAAGGCACACACCACCACACCCAGCTAATTTTTAAATTTTTTTGTAGAGACTGGGGTCTCACTATGTTACACAGGCAGGTCTCGAACTCCTGGCCTCAAGTGATTCTCTCGCCTCAGCCTCCCAAAGTGTTGGGATTACAGGCGTGAGCCACTGTGCTTAACCGTGTGACTGTTATTGTTATTAATTTCTGTACTGCTCTGTACATTTGACACATTTCATGATAAAACTAAAAGAGTCAACAAGAGATGAGGTAGTAGAGACAGCAAATTGTTTTAATTTAAATTAATTTGGCAGTAACTGTTTTGATTTAATTTAATGTAACTTAATTTAGGGAGGCCTGTCTCGGCCTCCCAAAGTGCTAGGATTACAGGCTTGAGCCACCGCACCCCGCTGCTTTCTTCTTTTCTTAAGAGATAGGGTCTCGCTATGTTGCCCAGGCTGGAGTGCAGTGGCTATGCACAGGTATGATCCCACCAGTGATTAACACAGGAGTTTTGACCTGTTCCATTTCCAACATGGGCCAGTTCACCCCTCCTTAGGCAACCCGGTGGTCTCCCACCCTCAGGAGGTCACCAAATTGATGCCAAACTTAGTGTGGACACTGCATTGGCATAGGGTACTATAGCCCAGAACTCCTGGTCCCAAGTGATCCTCCTGCTTCAGCCTCCTGAGTATCTGGGACTACAGGTGTGTGCCACCACGCCTGGCTCTCTTACTTTAAAAAAAAATAATTCTATCTGTGTCCCTAAACTGTTTATTGTTTAGCTTTGCCTGCGTTTTGAAATGATATTTATTTTCGAGACAGGGTCTCACTCTGTCGCCCAGGCTGAGTGCAGTGGTAGGATCACAGCTTACTGCAGCCTCAACCTCCTGGGTTCAGGCAATCCTCCCACCTCTGCCTCCCGAGAAGCTGGAACTACAGGCAGATCATGCCACCATACCCAGTTTATTTTTAATTTTTCTCGCCATGTGGCCCAGGCTGGTCTTGAACTCCTGGCCTCAAGCGATCCCCCCAGCTCGGCCTCCCAAAGTGCTGGGATTACAGATATGAGTCACCACACCGTGTTGAAATTTTATATGTAAATGGGAGCACATCTGTGTTGTGTGTAATGGAAATTGACTCATTTTCACTGCTGTATAATACTCCACTGAATAAATATACCACAATTTATCCACCTGTATCCACCTGTGGTGGGATTACAGAGGCCCACCACTGTGCCTGGTTAATTTTTTTTCTTTTTTTTAGATAGAGTCTCACTCTGTCCCCCAGGCTGGAGTGCAGTGGCGCGATCTCGGCTCATTGCAAGCTCCACCTCCTGGGTTCACGCCATTCTCCTCGGTGGCTCATGCCTAAAATCCTCACACTTTGGGAGGCTGAGGCAGGCGGCTCACCTGAGGCCAGGAGTTCCAGACCAGCCTAGCTAACACAGTGAAACCCCGTCTCTACCAAAAAATACAAAATTTATAAGCCAGGCATGGTGGTGCGCATCTGTAGTCACAGCTACTGGGGAGGGTGAGGCAGGAGAATGGCTTGAACCCGGGAGGCAGAGATTGCAGTGAGCCCAGATGGCACCACTACACTCCAGCCTGGGCGACAGAATGAGACCCTGTCTCAAAAACAAAAAAATAAAATAAAATAAAAAACAGGCCAGGTGCAGTGGCTCACGCCTGTAATTTCAGCACTTTGGGAGGCTGAGGCGGGCGGATCACCTGAGGTCAGGATGAGTTCTAGACCACCCTGGCCAACATAGTGAAACTCCGTCTCTACTAAAAGTACAAAAATTAGTCGGGTGTGGTGACAGGCACCTGTAATCCCAGCTACTCTGGAGGCTGAGGCAAGAGACGCACTTAAACTCAGGAGGCGGTGGTTGCAGTGAGTCAAGATCATGCTACTGCAGTCTGGGAGACAGAGCCAGACTGCATCTCAAAAAAAAAACAAACAAAAAAACAAAACAAAACAAAGTGGATACATTACTATTAACTAAATTCCAATCTTTGTTGAGATTTTTTCTTTTTTTTGAGACAGTCTTGCTCTGTTGCCCAGATGGGAATGCAGCAGTACAAACACGGCTCACTGCAGATGCAAAGTCCTGACCTAAAGCAATCCTCCTGCCTCAGCCTCTGGAGTAGCTGGGACCACAGGCGTGTGCTACTATGCTTGGGTAACTTTAAAAAATTTTTTTATAGAGACAGGATCTCACCAAATTGCCCAGGGTGGTCTTGAACTCCTGAGTTCAAGTGATCCTCCTGCCTTGAGGTCCCAAAATGCTGGGATTACGGATGCCTGGCTTTTGTTGGAGATTTCATTAGTTTTTTAACTAATGTCTTTTTTTTTTTTTTTTTTTTTTGAGATGGAGTCTCTCTCACTCTGTTGCCCAGGCTGGAGTGCAGTGGCACAATCTCAGCTCACTGACTGCAACTTCCACCTCCCAAGTTCAAGCGATTCTCCTGCCTCAGCCTCCCGCATAGCTGGGACTACAGATGCGCGCCACCACGCCCGGGTAATTTTTTGTATTTTTAGTAGAGACGGGGTTTCACTGTGTTTGCCAAGATGGTCTCGATCTTCTGACCTCGTGATCTGCCTGTCTTGGCCTCCCAAAGTGCTGGGATTACAGGTGTGAGCCACCATGCCCGGCCTTTTGTTGTTGTTGTTGTTCCAGGATTATTCAATCCAGAATCCAGGATCCCATCTGTTTTTCTTTTCTTTTCTTTCTTTTTTTTTTGCTATTACAAACATTGCTGCTTATTCTTCTGTGACATCTCTTGGTGCACATGATCAAGATTTTCTCTACAGTCAACCCCTGGGTTTGCGAGTGTGGCTGTACCAATTTTACCCATTACTAGTCCTGTATGAGGTCCTCTTCTTCAGCAAACAGAAAAGAAAAAATTTTTTTAATTCACCAAAGTGGTAGGTGTGCCGTGGTATCTTTGGTTTTAATTTGCATTCTCTTGTTTTTGTGGTTAGTCCTCATTTCATGTTTCCTCTTGTATATTCTTTTTTTTTTTAAAATTAGGTTGTCACCTTCATTTGTAGGCCTTTAAAATAAATTGTAAGGGCTTTTTTCTTTTTTTCTTTTTGAGACAGAGTCTCGCTCTGTTGCCCAGCGTGGAGTGCAATGGTGTGATCTTGGCTCACTGAAGACTCAACCTCCCAGGCTCAAGCAATTCTCCTGTCTCATCTTCCTGCATAGCTGGGATTACCGGGGCGCACCAGCACACCTGGCTAATTTTTGTATTTTTAGTGGAGATGGGGTTTCACCATGTTGGCCAGGCTGGTCTCGAACTCCCAACCTCAGGTGATCCACCTGCCTTAGCCTCCCAAAGTGCTGGGATTACAAGTGTGCTTGACCAATGCTAATTTTTTGTTTATGTGTTGCATTTATCTTCTTTGTCCATGAAGTGTTCAGTGTCTATCAATGACAGAAGATGCTAATTTATTTCAGGAGCTTAAGTCCTGTTTTTTAACTAAGTTTTCATCTGTCCAGTAGCTAGGATCCTTATTTCCTCCATCAAGAAGAGAGATTATATGGCTGAAACAAGGTATTTTTTTTAATGTGTGCTAAATAAACGAAAAAAAAAAGAAAAAGAAAAGAAGGCCAGGCACGGTGGCTCACACCTGTAATCCTAGCACTTTGGGAAGCCAAGGCAGGCGGATCACAAGGTCAGGAGATAGAGACCATCCTGGCTAACATGGTGAAACCCCATCTCTACTAAAAATACATAAAATTACCCGGGCGTGGTGGCATGAGCCTGTAATCCCAGGTACTCGGGAGGCTGAGGCAGGAGAATCACTTGAACCTGGGAGGCAGAGGTTGCATTGAGCCAAGATGGTGCCATTGCACTCCAGCCTGGGCTACAGAGCGAGACTCCGTCTCAAAAGAAAAAAAAGAAAAAGAAAAAAAGAAAGAAAATAAAAGAAAGAAACAAACAAAAAAACCCCACAAAACAACAAAAAAGTGTGCTAAATAAAGGAAGAATCTCTCTGAAATTGTTTTTAGGTGTTTAATTTCTGCCTTAGCATGACCTGTAAGACCCTATACCATCTGCCCCTATTTTCTTCACTCATGTGTCACGTGGTTCTAGCCACACTGGTCTCTCTTCTTTGTTTTGTTTGTTTGTTTGTTTGTTTGTTTTGAGACAGTCCGCTCTGTTACCAAGGATGGAGTGCAGTGGTGTGATCTCAGCTTACTGCAACCTCTTCCTCCCTGGTTCAAGAGATTCTCGTGCCTCAGCCTCCCGAGTAGCTGTGCACCACCACGCCCAGATAATTTTTTGTATTTTTAGTAGAGATGGGGTTTCACCATGTTGACCAGGCTGGTCTCGAACTCCTGGGCTCAAGTGGTCCGCCCACCTGGGTCCCCCAAAGTGCTGGGATTACAAGCATAAGCCACCATGCCTGTCCTCTCTGCTGTCTTTCAAAAGGGTTCCACATCTTCCTGCCTCAGTGCCTTTGCACTTGCTATTCCCGCTCTTCTTCCCCCAGATATTTTCATAGGCCCCTTCCTTACTTCCTTCAGATCTCTGCTCAAAGCAATCTCACAAGAGAAGCCTTTACCGACCTGTATAAAACAATACCCTCTGACTCCATCCTCTTTCCTTTGTTTTTCTTCAAGGTATAACATACTGCATTATAAATGTATTTGCAGCCAGGCACGGTGGCTCACTCCTGTAATCCCTGTTGGAAGGCCAAGGCAGGAAGATTGCTTGAGCCCAAGAGTTTAAAACCAGCCTGGCCAACATGGCAAAACCCTGTCTCTAC
Source organism: Papio anubis (assembly GCF_008728515.1). Classification (NCBI taxonomy): domain Eukaryota; kingdom Metazoa; phylum Chordata; class Mammalia; order Primates; family Cercopithecidae; genus Papio; species Papio anubis. The sequence continues at coordinate 1,145,295 of NC_044995.1, read as the reverse complement.
TAAAAGTACAAAAATTTAGCTGGGTGTGGTTATGTGTGCCTGTAGTACCAGCTACTCAGGAGGCTGAGGTGGGATAATAGCTTGGGCCCAGGAAGTCGAGAATGCAGTGAGCCATGATTACAACAATGCTCTTCAGCCTAGGCGACACAGCGAGATCGTATATCAAAAAAATACAACAAAAAAGGTAAATGCATTTGCTTGTCTCCCTGCAGAGGTATGCTGTCCAGTACCAGAGCCACTAGCTACAAGTGACCATGGGGCCTTGGAAATGTGGCTGGTCTGAATTGAGATGTCCCGTGAATGTAAAATGCTGTATATGTGGGGTTTTAAAGACAGCTCCAAAAGTGTAAATTATCTCTTAAATAGTTTTTATACTGATAACATGTTGAAATATTTGGGATTAAATATTACCAAATTAATTTCACCTGCTTCTCTTTTTTTGATTTTATTATGTAATTTTATTTATTTGATATTATTATTTGATTTTTAGGTTTGGGTGTGTTGCCCAGGCTGGTCTTGACCTCCTGAACTCAAGCAATCCTCCTGCCTCAGCCTCTCAAAGTGTTGAGATTACAGGTGTGAACCACCATGCCCATCCCGACCCAATTTTTTTTTTTGAGACGGAGTCTCGCTCTGTCGCCCAGGCTGGAGTGCAGTGGCCGGATCTCAGCTCACTGCAAGCTCCGCCTCCCGGGTTCACGCCATTCTCCTGCCTCAGCCTCCCGAGTAGCTGGGACTACAGGCGCCCACCACCTCGCCCGGCTAGTTTTTTGTATTTTTTTAGTAGAGACGGGGTTTCACTGTGTTAGCCAGGATGGTCTCGATCTCCTGACCTCGTGATCCGCCCGTCTCGGCCTCCCAAAGTGCTGGGATTACAGGCTTGAGCCACCGCGCCCAGCCTTTTTTTTTTTTTTAAAGAGAGTGGGTCCCACTGTGTTGCCCAGGCTGGTGCAGTGGGTCTGCACAGGCAAGGCCATAGCTCACGGCAGTGTCCAAGTCCTGGGTTCAAGTGATCCTCCTGGCTTAGCCTCACAAGTAGCTGGGCTACAAGTGCCAGCCGCCACACCTGCGTTCTTTACATTTTGTTCCTTTTTTTAAACATGGCTACTAGAAAATGTAAAATTACATGTGTGGCTGGTGCTTGAAGTTTGCATTTTATTACTACTGAACAGCACTGATCTAAAACATAAGCTCCAGGAGGAGAGGGATATCTGTTTGACCCAAACACTGTATCTCTGAGCACCTAGAACAGAGACCCAATAAAAACTTGCTAAATGAAGGGATCCTAAAGCAAGATGCCAGGCCCTCTTCTTTCCTGTTTCCTCCCCCAATAGTCAATTAAAAAAAAAAAAAAAAAAAACTTTGAGGTATAATTTACATAAAAGTCACTCACTTAAGTGTATACTCAACGATTTTTAGAAATTTACTGAGTTGTGCAACCATCACCATAACCCTTTCTTTTTTCCCCACCAGAGTCTCACTCTGTCCCCCAGGCTGGGGTGCAATGGCCCGATCATACAGCTCACTGCAGCCTTGGACTCCCAGGCTCAAGTGATCCTCCTGCCTCAGCCCCCTCAAGTAGCTGGCACTACAGACGCAGGCCACCATCTCCAGTTAATTTTTTTTTTTTTTTAAGAGACGGGGTTTCACTAGGTTGTCCAGGTTGGTCTCAAACTCCTAGGCTCAAGGGATCCTCCTACCTTGGCCTCCCAAAGAGCTGGGATTACAGGCGTGAGCCACCATACCTAGCCCATAGGCCAGTTTTAGAATATTTCCATCACCCAGATAAGATCCGCCATGCCCCTTTCCACCCCAGGTAACCACCAATCTGCTCTCATTCTCCACAGATCTTCAGCATTCCGTTTCTAAGGAATGAATTATCTGCCTTAGTTGTAGGGCAGTTCAAGCTACTCGGTCAGGCCGGGCACGGCGGCTCACGCCTGTAATCCCACCACTTTGGGAGGCAGAAGCAGGCGGATCACCTGAACACCTGAGGTCAAGAATTCAAGACCAGCCTGGCCAACATGGTGAAACCCTGTGTCTACTAAAAATACAAAAAAAAATTAGCCGGGCGTGGGGGCGCGTGCCTGTAATCCCAGCTCCTCGGGAGGCTGAGGCATGAGAATCGCTTTAACCTGGGAGGCGGAGATTGCAGTGAGCCGAGATCGCACCACTGAACTTCAGCCTGGGCGACAGAATAAGACCCTCTCTCAAAAAAAAAAAAAAAAAGATGCTCCTTGGCCAGTCGGCACCAGGGCCCACCGCCCTTCCCAACACAGCTCAGCCCAGAGCAGGCGCCCCAGATGGTTCAGCCTTTCCCCAAAGAAGGGAGGAACAGGCCGGGCGCAGGGGCTCTCACCTATAATCCCAATGCTTTGGGAGACTGAGGCGGGAGGATCGCTTGAGCCCAAGGGAACCAGACCAGCCTGGGCAACATGGCGAGACCTATCTCTAAAAAACGTAAAAATTGGCAGGGTGTGGCCGCGCCCGCCTGTGGTTCCTGCTACTCAAGAGACTGAGGCAGGAGGATCTCGTGAGCCCAGGGAGGTGAGGGTGCGGAAGCCGTGATCGCAGCTTGGGGGACTGGGAGAGACCCTGTCTCTGAAAAAAATTAATTAAAAAAAAAAAGGGAGGAGCAGCTCGCCCCACATCTCCCCCACCCGCCAGGCAGAAGAGACACCCAGAGACTCCCGCGCTCGCGACAGGGTCCCGGGAAACAGACTATATGTCCTCCCCAGCACCAGGACGCTGCTCAGAGAGGCCCCTCCGGACTGGGGGCAGCCACCCAGCGGCCGCCACCGCGTTCTAACACCGCCCACCAGGAACAATGGCTGGACCAGAAGCTCCCGGGACTCTCGGCCTCCGGGTGCGGATCCTGGGGGACTGGCCCCTCCCCCCGCCGCCGCTCCCCGGTTCCCTCTTCTCACTCTCCGCCCTCAACCGCCCTCCTCCCAAAATGGCGACCAACCGCCTCCTTTCCCGCCCGCGGCAAGCCCCGCCCCTCGGAGGAGCAGCCGAGAGCGCGCGGCCAGGAGGCACGCGCCGGGAGCCCGGGCGGTGCGCGGCGGGCGCGAGGCAGCTCTGGGAGGCGTGAGGTGGCCCGCGGTCACGTACGCGCGCCCGCGCCGCGTGTGAGCGAGGAGATCCGGGGGTGGGCCGGCCTGCGCGTGCGCTCCGGGCGGCGCGGGGAAGGCGGGAGGCCGCTGGGAGCCCCGCGAGGCGCCAGGCGCGAGGCCCGGCGCGCGAGCCCCCGGGGGCGGGTAAAACCCGGTTGCTGCTGCCCCTGCCCCTCCCTTTCCTCCCTATCCCCCATTCTTATTCTTTCCTCCTTTTTCAGTCCCTCCCCCTTTTTACAATCTCATTCGTTTCTTTATTTCTTTTTTTAGGGGGCCCCGTCTGCCTTTCGAGGGGCGCAGCAGGAGCGGCGGGCGCCCCTCACCCCGCGTCACGCACGCACCTTCTGCATCCCAACAGCTCCGGGCCCCGCTGCACCCCACAGGCCCTTCCCCCTTGGAGAAGACCCTCCTCAGGAGCCCCTGGCCCGCTGCACCCCCTTTTCTTTCCCACTCCTTCCCCCGGGCCTCAACTGCCCCCTCGCAGCCCCCCAGCTCGCGCCGCGGGCCCTACCCGACCTCCGCACCTTCTGCATCTCGGCCTTGCATTCGCTGGCCCCTTCCAGGCCCCTTCTGCTCAAAACCCCCCTTCCTCCTCCATAGTCCCACTTTGGGGCACCCAGATTTGTCCCGTTTTAGGATCTGCCAGCAAAACTCCAAATCTCTCCTCCCTTTCTTGACGTGCCCCTCCCCCTCCTTTAAGAAACTTCCTTTAGCGCCAAAAAAAGAAAATAAATTAATCCAGTTTTTTTTTTTTTTTTTTTCCATCCATTCAGGATCACTTTCCAGCAAATTTTTTTTCTTCACACCTAGAGTGCCCCTTTTTGGAATATCTTTTCACTTAGAACAAACCAACTCATTCCTTCCAGTTTCTCTCTCGTCTAATGTTTATATTTTCAGTCCTCCTCCCCTACCCCCAACTGTCCAGCAAATAGCCTTCTTTTATCACCAGTTCTGCCCTAATTAAGCTTCTCCCAGTAAAATTCTCTAGGTCTCTTCCCAGGGGGGAGAAATAAGGAAAGAAGGAACAATTATTTCCTCTTATCAAAAAAACCTTTCCTCCCCACTCACATCTCCCCTGTTGATACTGCTTTCTGCCTTCTTCCAAAAGTTGTTACTCTTCTCCAATTTCACATCTGTGTTCTTGTTTCTTTGCGACCCAAGTCCTGACTGCTTCTTCCTTCCCACCACCTGCTTTCAGGGCAAAAGAAATTGAGAGTGTCCTGCATTTACCACTCAGCGTTCCAGGAGGACATACCCAATGGTCTGCTTGTCACCTGAACCCCCTCCCTGTGGGGCCTAAACGGGGGTCCTCCTGTTCCCTGGAGATTCACTTACTTGCTCTTCTGGTGAGTTTCCTTCCTTTGCACATCTGCTTTGTTGGATAGATGTCTTTCTTTTTCAAGAGGGTTTCTAAGCAATCCCAAAGTCCGTACTAATGGTGAGATCATAGAAGTTACTGCTTTGGAGAAGTCAAATAGGGAAAAGGGCTGTTTATTGTGCATGTTGACCAGTTAGGAGGAGTGCAGACAGATTGATGTGTGTTTCTTAATTGACATTTATTGCAAAAAACGTTTTTCCTTCCTTAGCTCAGGGTAGCAACTCCGATACTTACAGGTAAGGCACAGGTAAACGGAAGAAGTAAGGATTGTGGTGAACCAAAGATTGTATGTCCCATCCAAGTGATGCCAGTCAGTGGAAATGCCAGGCCAGTGTTGCCAGAACTTTTGATTTCTTTGAGAAAAGGCCAGAAAACTATCCTTAGTTTTTGGTTTATTCTGATTTTTGTTTGTTTGTTTTGTTTTTTTTGAGACGGAGTCTTGCTCTGTCGCCCAGGCTGGATTGCAGTGGTTGATCTCAGCTCACTGCAACCTCCACCTCCTGGGTTCAAGCAATTCTCTGCCTCAGCCTCCCTAGTAGCTGGGATTACAGGCACCTGCCACCAGGCCCAGCTATTTTTTTTTATATTTTTAGTAGAGACAGGGTTTCACTATGTTGGCCAGGCTGGTCTTGAACTCCTGACCTTGTGATCCACCCACCTCGGCCTCCCAAAGTGCTGGGATTACAGGCATGAGCCACCGCGCCCTCCTGAAACCTTCTGATTTTTAAATGCTAGTAACACATTTGGTAATTTAAGAATTAAGACAGCGGTATGACTGGCTCAAGCCTGTAATCCCAGCACTTTGGGAGGCGAGGCCAGGCCCGAGATCGAGGTCAGGAGATGCGAGACCATCCCTGGCTAGCAGCTGATGGCTCCCGTCTCTAAAAATACAAACTAGCCGGTAGCCCGGTGGCGGGCGCCTGTAGTCCCAGCTACTCGGAAGGCTGAGGCAGGAGAATGGCGTGAACCCGGGAGGCGGAGCTTGCAGTGAGCAGAGATCCGGCCACTGCACTCCAGCCTGGGCGGCAGAGCGAGACTCCGTCTCAAAAAAAAAAAAAAAAAAAAAAAAAAAAGAATTAAGACAGTGTAGGCCGGGCACAGTGGCTCATGCCTATAATCCCAGCACTTTGGGAGGCGGAGGCGGGCAGATCACCTGAGGTCAGGAGTTTGAAACCAGCCCTGGCCAACATGGTTAAACCCTGTCTCTACTAAAAATACAAAATAGTAGTTGGGTGTGGTGGCAGGTGCCTGTAGTCCCAGCTACTGGGAAGGCTGAAGCATGAGAATTGCTTGAACCTGGGAGGCAGAGCTTGCAACGAGTGGAGATCGTGCCACTGCACTCCAACCTGGGTGACAGAGTGAGACTCCATCTCAAAAAAAAAAAAAAAAGGCAGCATAGGGAACTTATATGCCTGCCAGCCACCACTTTGGAATTTTCAGTTTCGGGTTACTTTCTGTTAGATGCACGTCTGCTTGGGCATATGTGTACATGCAGGACTTTTTCTTATTGGAACAGCAGTTCTGAAACATTTGCTTTTTTTTTGAGATGGAGTCTCGCTCTGTCGCCCAGGCTGGAGTGCAGTGGTGCAATCTCGGCTCACCACAACCTCTGCCTTTCGGGTTCAAGCAGTTCTCCTGTCTTAGCCCCCCAAGTAGCTGGGACTACAGATGCGTGCTACCACGCCTGGCTAATTTAAAACTTTTGCTCTTAAGACCCCTTTGCACTTAAAAATTATTGAAGGCTGTAGAGAATTTTTGTTTATGTAAACTTTATCTACTTGCATTTGCTGTGTTAGAAGTTTAAACTAATAAACTTTCAAAATATTTAATTGATTTTAGAAAGGCAATAATAAACCCATTATATATAAACAAAATAACAAAATGAGCTTTTTTTTTTTAAAGACTCAGTCTTGCTCTATCGCCCACGCTGGAGTGAAGTGGCATTATCTCAGCTCACTGCAAACTCTACCTCCCAGGTTCAAGTGATTCTCATGCCTCAGCCTCCTGAGTACCTGGGATTACAGGTGCCCACCACCATGCCCGGCTAATTTTTGTATTTTTAGTAGAGTTGGGGTTTCACCATGTTGGCAAGACTGGTCTCAAACTCCTGGCCTCCAGTGATCTGCCTGCCTTGGCCTCCCAAAGTGCTGGGATTACAGGCATGAACCACCACCCCCAGCCAAAATGGACTTCCATCACCCAGGCTGGAGTGCAGTGGCGCGATCTCGGCTCACTGCAAGCTCCGCCTCCCAGGTTCACGCCATTCTCCTGCCTCAGCCTCCCAAGTAGCTGGGACTACAGGCGCCTGCCTCCATGCCTGGCTAATTTTTTGTATCTTTAGTAGAGGCAGGATTTCACATTGTTAGCCAGGATGGTCTCAATCTCCTGACCTCATGATCCACCTGCCTTGGCCTCCCAAAGTGCTGGGATTACAGGTGTGAGCCACTGCGCCTCGCCCAAAAGACTTTTTTGAGACGGAGTCTCGCTCTGTTGCCCAGACTGGAGTGCAGTGGCCGGATCTCAGCTCACTGCAAGCTCCGCCTCCCGGGTTTACGCCATTCTCTTGCCTCAGCCTCCCGAGTAGCTGGGACTACAGGCGCCCGCCACCTCGCCTGGCTAGTTTTTTGTATTTTTTAGTAGAGACGGGGTTTCACCGTGTTAGCCAGGATGGTCTTGATCTCCTGACCTCGTGATCCACCTGTCTCGGCCTCCCAAGGTGCTGGGATTACAGGCTTGAGCCACCACACCCGGCAAGACTTTTTAAATTAAAAAACTGTTTCAGAAAAATTTAGACGAGTGGCATTGATTTATATTTTCACAGTCATCTGAATTCTCCTCCCTACCTCTTCATTCAGTCTCTTGAGATACCACATGTCTTGTAGCTTCTGGAAAGCTTCACTGAGAGTGAAAAAGGCAGATAATGTCTGAATGTAATTATGAAAATAGTTTTGATATGGCAGACTCCCCAAAAGATTCTTGAGGACCCCAAAGGGTCCCCCCATTCACCTAACCATGAAAATTGCTCTTCTGCCCGGCGCGGTGGCTCAAGCCTGTAATCCCAGCACTTTGGGAGGCTGAGACGGGCGGATCACAAGGTCAGGAGATCGAGACCATCCTGGCTAACACGGTGAAACCCCGTCTCTACTAAAAAATACAAAAAACTAGCCGGGCGAGGTGGCGGGCGCCTGTGGTCCCAGCTACTCCGGAGGCTGAGGCAGGAGAATGGCGTAAACCCGGGAGGCGGAGCTTGCAGTGAGCTGAGATCCGGCCACTGCACTCCAGCCTGGGCGACAGAGCCAGACTCAGTCTCAAAAAAAAAGAAAATTGCTCTTCTAGGTTTTAGGGTTTGTTTGCATATTCTGCTAGGATCAGCTTTTGGGGAGAAACTTTGATGAGTGTTTTCCTACTTCAGTTAACTCTGTGTATGGATTTTCCTTTGAGAGTATCCTTCTGATTTTTCTTTTTCTTTTTCTTTTTTTTTTTTTGAGATGGAGTCTCACTATGTCACCCAGACTGGAGTGCAGTGGCACGATCTCAGCTCACTGCAACCTCCTCCTCCTGGATTTAAGGGATTCTCCTGCCTCAGCCTCCCAAGTAACTGGGGTTACAGGCGCACCACCACGCCCAGCTAATTTTTTGTATTTTTAATAGAGACGGGGTTTCACCATGTTGGCCAGGCTAGTCTTGAACTGAATTGCCCGCCTTGGCCTCCCAAAGTGCTGGGATTAGAGGCATGAGCCACCGTGCCCGGCCAGAGAAAACAACTTTACCTTCTGGTTAAGATTAGATATTGGTTACATGACTGTAGGAGGGAGTCTTTGTGCTTTGCTTTGCTTTGCTCTTTTCTTTTCTCCTTTCTTTTCTTGAGACAGGGTTTTGCTCTTTGCCCAGGCTGGAGTGCTGTGATATGATCATGGCTCACTGGAGCCTCGACCTCCCAACATCAAGCAATCCTTCTGCTTCAACCTCCCGAGTAGCTGGGACCACAGGTGTGCACCACCACACCTGGCTAGTTTTTAATTTTTTTGTAGTGATGGGAGGGGGAGGGTCTCACTTTGTTGCCTGGGCTGGTCTTGAACTCTTGGACTCAAGCAGTCCTCCTACCTAGGCCTCAGAAAGTGCTGGGATTACAGGTGAGAACCGTCTTGTCCAGCTGGAAGTCTTTATTGATTGTTCTACTTAAGAATGTAGGCACGGAGTGTGAAGCAAGAGTCCCAGTCTCAAGTGTGTAATAATAGCATAGTGGAGTAGCCAAGGGTAAGGCTTTCAAAATTAGACTACCCAGGGTTGAATCCTAACTCTGGTTTTGGGCAAGTTACTCAACTTCTCTGGACTATTTACCTCATTGGTGAAATAGGGTTAATAATACAGTACATGCCTCAAAGAAGTATTGTGGGAATTAAATATGATGATATATAAGTGATTACATAAATACCTGGCATGTCATAAAGCCTCAATAAATGTTCACTGTTATTATTCAATGATGAATATTATAAGGGCCAGTTAGGAAGATAAGTGAGGGCTGGGAAAACTGGAGACCGTAAGCCCTTTCTAGAAATGCCATTTGTCCCTCAAGTCTACTTTGTTGTTAACTGTGAAGGAATGTCAAATCTAATCATTTTCAAGAGAAACCAGAAATCCATATAGGAAGGTGAAATCTCCCCATTTGAAAAAAAATGGTGACTAATCCAATTTGTGGAAACACTGTGTAGGCCAAAGGGTCTATAGTTTACAATAATATTTGGAGTGGAGGCTGGGTGCAGTGGCTCACGCCTGTAATACCAGCACTTTGGGAGGCTGAGGTGGGTGGATCATGAGGTCAGGAATTTGAGAGCAGCCTGGCCAACATAGTGCAACCCTGTCTCTACTAAAACTACAAAAATTATCTGAGTGTGGTGGTGTGCGCCTGTAGTCTCAGCTACTCGGAAGGCTGAGGCAGGAGAATCACGTTAACCCGGGAGGCGGAGGTTGCAGTGAGTCAAGGCCATGCCATTGCGCTCCAGCCTGAGTGACAGAAACAGACTCCGACTCAGGGAAAAAAAAAAAAAAAATTGGAGTGGGAAAATAAGGAAGGAAATTGCAGGCTGGGTGCAGTGGCTCGAGCCTGTAATGCCAGCACTTTGGGAGGCCGAGGAGGGTGGATTGCTTGAAGGCAGGAGTTCGAGGCCAGCCTGGCCAACATGGCAAGACCTTGTCTCTATTAAAAATACAAAAATTGGCCGGGCGCGGTGGCTCAAGCCTGTAATCCCAGCACTTTGGGAGGCCGAGACGGGCGGATCACGAGGTCAGGAGATCAAGACCATCCTGGCTGACACGGTGAAACCCCGTCTCTACTAAAAAATACAAAAAAACTAGCCGGGCGAGGTGGCGGGCTCCTGTAGTCCCAGCTACTCGGGAGGCTGAGGCAGGAGAATGGCATGAACCCGGGAGGCGGAGCTTGCAGTGAGCCAAGATCACGCCACTGCACTCCAGCCTGGGCGGCAGAGCGAGACTCTGTCTTAAAAAAATAAAAATAAAAAAAATAAAAATAAAAATAAAAAAAATAAAAATAAAAATACAAAAATTAGCCAGGTGTGGTGGTGCATGCCTGCAAGCCCAGCTACTCAGGTGGCTGAGATGGGAGAATCGCTTGAATCTGGGAGGTGGAGGTTCCATGAGCCAAGATCACGCCACTGCACTCCAGCCTGGATGAAAGAATGAGACCCTGTCTCAAAAAATAAAATAAAATAAGATAAGATAACATAAGATAAAATAAAATAAAATAAAGGAAATTGCATAGCTAGGGTGAAAGCTGCAAGTCACTCTTCTCAACTCCCAAGCACCTGCTGTTACTCAGACTTGATGACCCTCTCCTTGGTAACATGGATGCAGAGAAAGATGGTAGAAGGTGGTGCTTCGGAGGTGGGGGAAATGGTGGCAGAACAGTGGTTGGAGCTTTTCAAAGAGGAAAAGAGGTGGCACAATGGAATTCTGTCACTCATGAATGAAAAGGATGCTGAGAGCCTTCTGTGATCAAAGTTCTGTGCTAGGCAAGATACTGTGAGAAGTTTAGACACCTAACGCCGAGTCCCAGCCATCCTAGAGCTCAGAGTCTGGGAAAAATAGAATTTTTTTTTTTTTTTTTTTTTTTTGAGACGGAGTCTCGCTCTGTCGCCCAGGCTGGAGTGCAGTGGCTGGATCTCAGCTCACTGCAAGCTCCGCCTCCCGGGTTCACGCCATTCTCCCGCCTCAGCCTCCTGAGTAGCTGGGACCACAGGCGCCCGCCACTTCGCCCAGCTAATTTTTTGTATTTTTTAGTAGAGACGGGGTTTCACCGTGTTAGCCAGCATGGTCTCGATCTCCTGACCTCGTGATCCACCCATCTCGGCCTCCCAAAGTGCTGGGATTACAGGCTTGAGCCACCGCGCCCAGCCCGGAAACATAGAACCTTAAAGATGATTAACTTCTTAAATAATTTAGAATAAATGTTAAGTGGATTGTTACACAGGTGCTTGTCAGGGTTTAGAGGAGGGAGAAATTAATCTCAGACTTTGTTATGTTGGGAGTGTTCTCTATAGTGGAGGTGACATGTAAGCCTGAGTTTGGAGGGTTTCATTTGGAGGGTCATAAACTCAGATGCCTCCAGAGGCCTGGCAGGGCACAGAAATCAGTGAGCTGAGAGACTGTGGGAGAACAGGGAGTGGTGGGGGCTGTGGCAAAGTGGAGCGTTGCATGCCCTGTCTAAAGGTGGCTGCAGCTTCTCAGCTCAACCAATTGTTGCCTTGCAGGAATGTGGACTCAGCATTGACAGATCTTCTGATTTTTTGTTTCAGATTTTTAAATAGAAGTTAGAAAGCCTAAGTTGAATGAGAAATCTCTAGATTTGCAGCGTGTGATGTGGTAGCCATTAGCCGCTTGTACCTGTTTAAGTTTAACTGGCCGGGCGCGGTGGCTCACGCCTGTAATCCCAGCACTTTGGGAAGCTGAGGAGGGCTGATCATTTGAGGTAAGGAGTTCGAGACCAGCTTGGCCAACATGGTGAAACCCCATCTCTACTGAAAATACAAAAGATAGGTGGGCATGGTGGCGGGCACCTGTAATCCCCAGCTACTTGGGGGGCTGAGGCAGGAAAATCACTTGAGCCCGGGAGGTGGAGTTTGCAGTGAGCTGAGATTGCACCACTACACTCCAGCCTGGGTGACAGAGTGAGACTTCATCTCTAAATAAATAAATAAATTTAACTAAAATAAAATAAAGAGTTTAGTTCCTCGGGGTGTTAGCTGCATTTCTGTGCTCACCTGCTGCACGTGGCTAGAGACTGCAGTACTGGGCAGTGCAGGCTGAGTAACACTGCATTTCTGTGCTCACTTGCTGCACGTGGCTAGAGACTGCAGTATTGGGCAGTACAGGCTGAGTAACACAGGAAGTACTTTTGGATAGTGATGCTCTAGTGCTCTCTCCATCTATTTTTCTGTTTTTTGTTTTATTTTATTTACTTATTTATTTTTGAGATGGAGTCTGGCTTTGTCACCAGGCTGGAGTGCAGTGGCGGGATCTCGACTCACTGCAACCTCCGCCTCCCGGGTTCAAGCAATTCTCCTGCCTCAGCCTCCTGAGTAGCTGGGACTACAGGCAAGTGCCACCACGCCCAGCTAATTTTTGTAGTTTTGATAGAGACGGGGTTTCATTATATTGGTCAGGCTGGTCTTGAACTCCTGACCTCAGGTAATCTGCCTGCCTTGGCCTCCCAAACTGGTGGGATTACAGGCGTGAGCCACCGTACCTGGCCCCATCTATTTTTTTTTTTTTTTTGAGACGGAGTCTCGCTCTGTCGCCCAGGCTGGAGTGCAGTGGCCGGATCTCAGCTCACTGCAAGCTCCGCCTCCCGGGTTCACGCCATTCTCCGGCCTCAGGCTCCCGAGTAGCTGGGACTACAGGCGCCCGCCACATCGCCCGGCTAGTTTTTTGTATTTCTTAATAGAGACGGGGTTTCACCCTGTTAGCCAGGATGGTCTCGATTTCCTGACCTCGTGATCCGCCCGTCTCGGCCTCCCAAAGTGCTGGGATTACAGGCTTGAGCCACCACGCCCGGCCGCCCCATCTATTTTTTAACTGAATAACTAATTGAAACATATTTAAATATATTGCAGACTAAATGAAATATATTTGTAAATCAGATGGGCATTCAGATTGATCCCTCCCCTCCAAACAACACCACAGTAAATATTATTTATGTATTGTGGATTTACTTCTACCGTCTAGAATCTTATGATAGGTTACTTTCCCAAAGGGTCGTAGCATTTGATAGGAGAATCCTTTGATTCCCCCCACCCCCACCAGTCATGGAATGATGGCCCTTTTTTTTTTTTTTTTTTTTTTTTTTTTGAGAGATGAAGTCTCACTCTGTCACCCAGGCTGGAGTGCAGTGGCACAATCTTGGCTCGCAGGTCCAAGAGATTCTTAGGCCTCAGCCTCCTGAGTAGCTGGGGTTACAGACACCCGCCACCATGCCCGGCTAATTTTTGTTATTTTTAGTAGAGACGGGGTTTCACCATGTTGGCCAGTCTGGTCTCGAACTCCTGACCTCAAGTGATCCGCCCACTTCAGCTTCCCAAAGTGCTGGGATCACAGACGTGAGCCACTGCACCGGGCTGAGAGCATTTCTTTAAAAGAAAAAAAATTAAAAATTGCTTCGGATCCCCAATGTTGACTTAAATTGTTTTAAAACTATTAAAGCATCAATGATGATAGAACAAGGCATAAGTTCCTAAAGCGTACATTTCCTGTGCAGCTATAAAGCCAAAATCAATTTGCAAATTAAATACAAACAAATCTACCAAACCGATGTAATTTGAATTACAAACATTAATTTAATGAGAGGGATACCATTTCCTGAAACTTAACTGCCCCTTGAAACAATTACTTTGCTGACTGCCACCCTGGGCCTGTTTGGGTTTAGCAGGCCCTGTGAGGTCTCAATTCTCCCATCCCTTGTCTCAATTTGAACTGCAGCAAAACCTCCGTTTGTACTGTCATGCCAGCTGGCCTCTAGTAGAGCCCAAAGGCCTTATTATGAGCTAAATCCCCCTCCATCCTCTTCTTGTTAGCCTGAAGCAATTAAAGTAGTCCTTTTTGGCATGAGTGCGATCATAAACACACCCAGGCATTGAAACCACATGGTAGTACTCAGTTACAAGGGAGTCCTCTAATGATCCAGATGTACTGGGTTTTTCTTTTTTTAATTTTTTATTTCCATAGATTTTGGGAGAATAGGTGGTATTCAGTTATATGAGTGAGTTCTTTAGTCATGATTTGTAAGATTTTGGTGCACCCATCACCCAAGCAGTATACACTTAACCCAATTTGTAGTCTTTTATCCCTCACCCCCTCCCACCCTTTCCCCCCTGAGTCCCTAAAGTCCATTGTATCATTTTTATACCGTTAATCCTCACAGCTTAGCTCTCATTTATAAAGTGAGAACATACGATGTTTGATTTCCCATTCCTGAGTTCCTTCACTTAGAAGAAGAATAGTCTCCAGTTCAATCCAGGTTGCTGCGAATGCCATTATTTCGTTCCTTTTTATGGCTGAGTAGTATTCCGTCATATATATATATATATATTTCTTTATCCACTCCTTGATTGATGGTGGGCATTTGGGCTGGTTCCATATTTTTGCAATTGCAAATCGTGCTGCTCTAAACGTGTGTGCAAGTATCTTTTTCGTATAATGACTTCTTTTTCTCTGAGTAGATACTCAGGAGTGGGATTGCTAGATCAAATGGTAGTTCCACTGTTAGTTCTTAAAGGCGTCTCCACACTGTTTTCCATAGTGGCTGTACTAGTTTACATTCCCACCAGCAGTGTAGAAAGGTTTCCTGTTCACCACATCCGTGCCAACATCTGTTATTTTTTGATTTTTTGATTATGGCCGTTCTTGCAGGAGTAAGGTGGTATCATAACCACTGTGGTTTTGATTTGCATTTCCCTGATCGTTACAGATGTTGAGCATTTAAATGAAAACACAAAATGATAAAATTCTTTTTTTTTTTTTTTTGAGACGGAGTCTCGCGCTGTGTCACCCAGGCTGGAGTGCAGTGGTGCGATCTCGGCTCACTGCAAGCTCCGCCTCCCAGGTTCACGCCATTCTCCTGCCTCAGCCTCCGAGTACCTGGGACTACAGGCGCCCGCCACCACGCCCGGCTAGTTTTTTGTATTTTTAGTAGAGACGGGGTTTCACCATGTTAGCCAGGATGGTCTCGATCTCCTGACCTCGTGATCCACCCGCCTCGGCCTCCCAAAGTGCTGGGATTACAGGCTTGAGCCACCGCGCCCGGCCCGATAAAATTCTTGGAAAGAGTATTTGGGTCCTTGGGAATGTCTGCCGCGTTGCAGGAGACCGTAAACTCTGCTTCGCAAGGACTAGCAGGGAGTTTTGTACCTAGAAGGTGCTAAAACTCTTGTTGAATTGATTTGTTGACAGAGTAAAAGGAAGCTCAGTATCGGCAGAGGGGGTTTTGCTTTATACTGTCTGGAGAAGGATATAAATATCAAAGCATGGCTTTTGGATTTTTGGCTTGCCTGTCTGAGGTAGTAACCCGACCAATTTGTTCTATGGACTATGGGAGTATATTGGAAAGCAGGTGATATGGCCTTGGGGAGTCCAGAGACATTCTTCCCCTGACCCAGCACCTTATGTGTTTTGTAGTTTAATAGGAGCAGTGCAGTATACAGTTTAGTTTATAGGGAATCAGTACTGTGTAACAGGCAAGACCATTAGTGCTAATGTCAAAATATCTGGATTTAAGATCTGGCTGTTAGGTTTTGACTTTGGACAAATTAATCTCTCTTTCCTTATTTGTAAAAAGGAAGTAATACTACAACCTAGGTTTTTGTGAGAAGTAAGTTAATGCATATAAAGCACTTGGTATGATACCCAACGTGGAGAAAGTGCTTAATAAATACGATTTTTAGGCCAGGCGCCGTGGTTCATGGCCTGTAATCCCAGCACTTTGGCAGGCCGAGGCCGGTGGATCACCTGAGGTCAGGAGTTTGAGACCAGCCTGACCAAAATGGTGAAACCCTATCTCTACTAAAAGTACAAAAATTTGCCGGGCGTGGTGGTGGGTCCCTGTAATCCCAGCTACTCGGAGGCTGAGACAGGAGAATTACTTGAACCCAGGAGGCAGAGGTTACAGTGAGCCAAGATTGCGCCACTGTACTCCAGCCTAGGGGACAGAGCAAGACTCTGTCTCAAAAATATATATATATATGATTTTTATTCACTTGTTTTTACTACTGGGAGATGCAGGAGGAGATGGGTTTTTTCCCATCATGGAGTAGTGAAAACAGTTTATAGCAGCACTGTAGCAGAAACTGTGGAATTGGTGGAATGTGAATTTGGCTTACAGAGCCACACTCCTCTCCCTGATTTTCTGGAAACCCAAAAAGCTCTGAGAATCCTGTGGCATCTCAAATATCATCTGGTGGCCAAACCTGACCTTACATGTTGCTTTTCACAGCCTTTATTTCACGTACGCTGAGTGGTCATAGGTAATGATGCAGAAATAATCATTTGGTTACCAGGTACTGCCCCAAACCCCACTGGAGGTTACTTAAAATACAGGGTATGCATTGATTTACACTTCTAAAACCCCCTCAAATTCTGAAATTCAGTTGGGTCTCAGAGTTGTATATGGGATTACGGTATCTGACTTTAAATTTTTGCTGCCTCAATAGGCTGCATACACACAGACACGCAGATAGACAGATAACATGCAACACAGACATTGCAGGTGCAGTGGTTCTATTACATATCAACATGAAAAGTTATTAGAAAGCGACACTGGTGGCCTAGAAATCTAGTCCCAAACTCCCGTTATTCCAATATGCACTAGATTTATTATCAGTGAGTCATGAAGCATTTCTAGGTGTGAGCAGAATTTTTCACAATAGACCAAAAATGGAAGCAACCCAAATGTTGATCAACAGGAGAGCAGATAAACACAATGTGCTCTCTTTAGACAGGGGAACCTTATTCAGCCCTGGAAAAAATGGAGGAGTGACATGTGCTGCAATATGGGTGAACCTTGGAAACGCTGTGCTTAGTGAAAGAAGCCAGACACAGAAGGTCACAGGTCATCTGATTCCATTTGTGTGAGAGGGCCCTCTGAAGGGGCCATGCTTCTTTGTTTGCATGACTCATAAACTTTTGCTGGAAAACTCGACCTTCTCATTTTTCTCAAACTTTCATGATTCGAAAACTGGACATTTTGTCGGTTTCTTTGTTTTTGTTTTTGTTTGTGTTTTTGAGATGGAGTCTCAGTCTGTCACACTCTCAACTCACTGCAGACTCCACCTCCCGGATTCAAGCGATTCTCCTGCCTGTCTCCTGAGTAGCGGGAATTACAGGTGCACACCACCACACCAAGCTAATTTTTGTATTTTTAGTAGAGACGGGGTGTCACCATGTTGGCCAGGCTGGTCTTGAACAACTGACCTCAAGTTATCCGCCCTCCCGGACCTCCCAAAGTGCAGGGGTTACAGGCTTGAGCCACTGTGCCTGGCCTGTTTTTGTCTTTTTTGGAGACACAGCTTTACTCTGTTGCCCAGGCTGGAGTGCAGTGGCATGATCTTGGCTCGCTGCAGCCTCCACCTCCCGAGTTCAAGCGATTCTCCTGCCTCAGCCTCCCATGTAGGTGAGATTGCAGGTGCCTGCCACCACAGCCAGCTAATTTTTATTTATTTATTTATTTTTTGAGATGGAGTCTTGCTCTGTCACCTAGGCTGGAGTGCAGTGGCGCGATCGCCGCTCACTGCAAGCTCCGCCTCCTGGGTTCACGCCATTCTCCTGCCTCAGCCTCCCGAGTAGCTGGGACTACAGGCGCCTGCCACCTCGCCCAGCTAGTTTTTTGTATTTTTTAGTAGAGACAGGGTTTCACTGTGTTAGCCAGGATAGTCTCGATCTCCTGACCTCATGATCCACCCATCTCAGCTTCCCAAAGTGCTGGGATTACAAACTTTAGCCACCAGGCCCAGCCGCTAACTTTTATATTTTTAGTAGGGACGGGGGTTCGCCATGTTGGCCAGGCCAGTCTTGAACTCCTGACCTCAGGTGATCCACCCGCCTCGGCCTCCCAAAGTGCTGGGATTACAGGTGTGAGCCACCGCGCCCAGCGTTTTATGCAATTTTGCATATTGCAGTCTGGTCTTTCTGGGAATGGGATCCTTCCTTTCTTCCCTGTCCTCAGGCTTGGTTGTTGCTGCTTATTGTGGGTTGTAACTATTTGTTTGGTGGCTTTTCTAAGCTATTTTTGTAAAGACTGTGTTCTTTGTGGGGTGTGGTCAGTAGACTGTTCTGTTAGTTTAGTGGTCAGCTAGTGACTTAGCAGAGATCTCCTTAAACTCCTGGAGCAAAAAAAAAAAAAAAACAGAAAACAAAAACCAAAAAGCTTCCAGTATTTGCAGCGCGGCACTCCTTCCACACTCAGGCAGGCAGTTAACAACCCTACCTTCGCCTTCACTCTGCCTGCAGAGAGCGAAGGTCAGCCAGAGGTGAGAGCTTGGAAGCCTTCTCTGGTCCTTTCCAAACATGTGCCCACCCTGAGATGATGCCTTCTAAATTCCCAGGAATATGTGGAAGCTCTTTTTTTATTCATTTGGGTTTTTAAATTTTTTTTTAAATTAATTAATTATTTTGAGACAGGGTCTCGCTGTGTTGCCCAGACTTGAGTGCTGTGGCGCAATCATAGCTCATTGCAGCCTCCAACTCTCAGGCTCAAGCGATTCACCCTCCTCAGCTTCCCTAGTAGCTGAAACCACAAGCATGTGCCACCATGCCCGGCTAATGAAAAAAATTTTTTTTTCATAGAGACAGGGTCTGACATTGTTATCCAGGTTGGTGTCAAACTCCTGGGCCAAAGTGCTGGGTTTACAGGTGTAAGCCACCACACCCAGCCAGAGCTCAGCCTCTGTGTTGTATAGTTTTGTGGGTTTTGACTATGGTATAATGTCAGATATGCGCCATTAGATTATCATGCAAAAATAGTTTCACTCCTAGCTGGGCGCGGTGGCTCACGCCTGTAATCCCAGCACTTTGGGAGGCCGAGGCGGGCGGATCACAAGGTCAGGAGATCGAGACCACGGTGAAACCCCGTCTCTACTAAAAATACAAAAAATTAGCCGGGCGCGGTTGTGGGCGCCTGTAGTCCCTGCTACTCGGGAGGCTGAGGCAGGAGAATGGCGGGAACCCGGGAGGCGGACCTTGCAGTGAGCTGAGATCGCGCCATTGCACTCCAGCCTGGGCGACAGAGCGAGACTCCGTCTCAAAAAAAAAAAAAAAAAAAAAAAAAAGTTTCACTCCTCACCCACCAAATCACACAACTGCCAATCTTTTTATTGTCTCTATAGTTTTCCTTTTTCCAGAATGTGATATAGTTGGAGTCTCACAGTATGTAGTCTTGTCTTTTTTTCCAGTATGTAATGTTTTCATACAGGCTTCCTTCACTTAGCAATGTGCATTTAAGGTTCCTCCATGTCATTTTGTGGCTTGATAGCTTATTGTTTTCTGTTGCTGAAGAACATTCCATTGTCTGGATGTTCCACAGTTTGTTGATCCATTCACCTATTGAGGGATGTCTTGATTGCTTCCAGTTTGGGGCAGTTATGAACAAAGCTGCTATAAACATGTGTGTGCAGGCTTTTGTGTGGACTGAAGTTTTCAGCTCAGTTGGGTGGATGCCTAGGAGTATAGTTGCTGGATTGTATGATAAGATTTTATACATATATATATTACAATCATCAAATAGATGTAGAAAAAAATACTATATTTAGCTTTATAAGAAACTGCCATTGTGGATTTTTTTTTTTTTTTTTTTTTTTTGAGACAGAATTTTGCCCTTGTCTCCTAGGCTGGAGTGCAGTGGCACAATCTCGGCTCATTGCAACCTCCGCCGCCCAGGTTCAAGTGATTCTCCTGCCTCAGCCTCCCAAGTAGCTGGGATTACAGGCACCTGCCACCATGCCCAGCTAATTTTTGAGTTTTTAGTAGTGACGCAGTTTCGCCACGTTGGCCATGCTGGTCTCAAACTCCTGATGTCAGGTGATTCACCTGCCTCGGCCTCCCAAAATGCTGGGATAACAGGCATGAACCACTGCACCTAGTTTATTTTTCAAAGCCTTTATTTCTAACTTCCCAGCTTTTCCTCCCTGGCGTTCAGCATGTCAATTGTTTGCCCCAGTCAATATCTTTTGTGCCAGGCTGCAGCATCTAGTTCATTTGACTTTAATGTTTATAACAAACGCCCTGCACGTAGCCACACTGCACCCCAGAGAGTTCCAAGTTAGGCACAAAAAAGGCAAGATCTTTGCATTAGGCTTTCAGGGAGCCACTGACAGGTCAGATAGACAGACAACCACTGTTCAGTGATTCTTGTGCCTCAGCCTCCTGACCTCAGGTGATCTGCCCACCTCGGCCTCCCAAAGTGCTGGGATTACAGTCATGAGCCACCATGCCTGACCCAGTCTTTTATTTCTCATAGGTCTATTCAGAAATTCTGTTTCTTGGCGGGGCGCGGTGGCTCACGCCTATAATCCCAGCACTGTGGGAAGCTGAGGCAGGTGGATCGTAGTGTCTCCTGACACTGTTCAAGATCAGCCTGGCCAAGATGGTGAAACCCGTCTCTACTAAAAATACAAAACAAAATTAGCTGTTCCTGGTGGTGGGTGCCTGTAATCACAGCTACTCGGGAGGCTGAGGCAGAGAATTGCTTAAACCCAGGAGGCGGAGGATGCAGCAAGCCGAGATTGGGCCACTGCACTCCAGCCTGGGCGACAGAGCAAAACTCCATCTCAAAAAAAAAAGAAAGAAATTCTGTTTCTTCTTGAGTCAGTTTTGGTAATTTGTATATTTCTAGCAATTTGCCCATTTTAATCTGTTATCTAATTTGTTGTATCTAATTTAAATAACTAAGTTAATGTATCTAAGTTATCTAATTTTTAAATTGTCTGAATACAGTTGTTTATAGTATTCTTTTATAATCCTTTTTATTTTTTCTAAGGTCATTAGTGATGTGTTTCCTCTTTAATTCCTAATTACAGTACTATGAGTCTTTTCTCTCTTTTCCCTGCAGTATTTTAAAGTAAACTCTACTCCCCCAACCCCCGCCACCCATTTTGGGGGGAATAAATTCTACTAGTTCAGATGTTATGTGGTTTATTTTTCTTCTCTTGGTGGTTACACTTAGATTCTTCTAGTGTGCAAACTTAAAAGTATGAAGTTATCATCATCTCTTTTTTTTTTCCCAAATGACTCAAAACTTTTAGTCATTTTTTGGACCAGCGTCTATAAGGTAGATTCTTAGGCCTTGTGTGTAAAAGTCTATAGGCTCCCAGGCTGAAGTGATCATCCTGCCTCAGCCTTCTGAATAGCTGGGACTACAGATAGATGCCACCATGCCTGGCTATTATTTTAATTATTATTATTATTTTTTTTGAGATGGAGTCTCGCTTTGTCGCCCAGGCTGGAGTACAGTGGTGCGATGTCGGCTCACTGCAAACTCCGCCTCCCGGGTTCACGCCATTCTCCTGCCTCAGCCTCGTGAGTAGCTGGGACTACAGGCGCCCGCCACCACGCCTGGCTACTTTTTTGTATTTTTTAATAGAGACGGGGTTTCACTATGGTCTCAATCTACTGACCTTGTGATCCGCCCGCCTCGGCCTCCCAAAGTGCTGGGATTACAGGCGTGAGCCACCGCACCTGGCTATTTTAATTTTTTATAGAAGCCAGTCTTGCTGTGTTGCCCAGGCTGCTCTCAAACTCTTGGCCTCAAGCAATCGTCCCTCCTCTGCCTCCCAAAGTGTTGAGGTTACAGGTGTGAACCCTGGCACCCAGCCTCCTCCCTCCCTCTCATGCCTGTATGTTGAGCTCAGTGCTGGCTGACTTGTCCTTAGTCCATTGATGATATTCTTATTCTTATCTTCGAGGCTTGTTTCTGTTGAGAAGTTTGCCATCAGGGTAATTGTCATTCTTTTGTAGACTCGTAGAATGCTCGGCTTTGTCATCTCTCACTGTGCTATTTTTTTCTAGTTCTTGGGGGTGCTTTTCTAGGCTTGCATGAAGCTTTTCTTTTCATTTATTTAGTTTTCCTGTGGATAGTTCAGCTCTTCCAGGGCACCAGGCCTCCACTGCCTGGGAACTCAAGGCCCTGTTTCCTTCTCCCACATGTCTGTTATCATCCCAGGTCCCAGCCTCCAGGGCAGCATTCAATAATACAGAATATGAGCCATATATAATCTAAATTTCCTAGAAGCCACATTATAAAGATAAGCAGGTGAAATTAACTTTAATAACATGTTGCATTTAGCCCATTATATAGAAAATATTATCATTGCAGGCTGGGCACAGTGGCTCACACCTGTAATCCCACCACTTTGGGAGGCCAAGGCAGGTGGATCACCTGAGGTCAGGAGTTTGAGACCAGCCTGGGAATCACAGTGAAACCCCATCTCTACTAAAAATACAAAAATTATCTGGGTGTGGTGGCGTGCGCCTGTAGTCAGTCCCAGCTACTTGGGATGCTAAGGCAGGAGAATCATTTGAACCTGGGAGGCGGAGGTTGCAGTGAGCTGAGATCCCACCACTGTACTCCAGCCTGGGCGACAGAATGAGACTCCATCTCAAAAAAAAAAAAAAAAAAAAAAATTATCATTCCACATTTAATCTATATAGAAACTTATTAAATTGACATTTTTTTGGTACTAAGTTTTCCAAATCCAGGTTATATTTTATACTCACAGCCTGTCTCAATTCAGGCCAATCACATTTCAAGTGCTTCACCAGGCCATGTGTGTTGGTTCATGCCTGTAATCCCAGCACTTTGGGAGGCCAAGGTGGGAGGATCGCATGAGCCCAGGAGTTCAAGACAAGCCTGGGCACCATAGTGAGACCCCATACCTTAAATAAATATATTATCCATTTTTGATTTGATATCAGTAAAAAATGAAAAGAAAAATCAAGTACTTCATAGCCACATGGAGCTAGTGGCCACCATATTGGACAAATGGCTCTAGGCCCTGTATCTGATTCTGATTTTCCCCTGGGGCCTACGTGAGCTTACACTTCCAGCATTGAGTTTTCTTGTTGCTGCTGGCACTTGGGATTTTTCCTGTCTTTTGACGGAGGCTATGTGTTAAAAAATTATCTTTTGTTATACATGTATATGTTTATAGCTGGAGGAAGAGGTCAGTTCAGTCCACCATGTTGCTGGAAGTACTTTTACTTATTCCTCACAACAACCTTGTGAAGGAGGTACTCTTACACCCGGTTTACAGATGAGGCACCTGGGGCTCGTGGAGCTTAAGTGACTTGCGCAAGGCCACATGTCTGTTATGGGGCAGAGAACAGACCCAGATCGAGGTCTGCTTGAATTGCAAGTCTGTGCTCTGCCCACAATGCTGTTTTGCCACCTAATAACCTTCATTCTTCCTGCTTCATTTTCAGGAATTAGTTGCCATCAAGGGCTCTCTCCTCCCTGTTTCCTTACATGGTTCTGCTTATCCGGAGAGTAGCTCTTGGCCAAGACCTGGCAGTGGAGAGCCATGGACCAGTACAGCCTTGGAGACGAGGGTGCCCTCCCATCAGAAATGCACCTCCCTTCATTTTCAGAGAGCCAAGGGCTCAACTGCAGTGACACCCTCAACCGGGATCTGGGTCCCAACACGCGAGACCTGCTCTATGCTGGCCTGAGTGGTTTGGACCCGGACCCCAACCTCCCAACGCCTGACATGTCCAGCGAGGTGCTGGAGGACAACTTAGACACCCTGTCCCTGTACTCGGGGAAGGACAGTGATTCTGTGAAGCTGCTGGAGGAGTATGCAGATTCGGAGTCTCAGGCATCCTTACAAGGTGAGGCTGTCACCTGGGTAGAAAGGCCCTGTAGGATGTTCGACAGTTTCTGTGGCCAGCTAGGGACTGATTCTGCATGGATTGGTTAAGAAAATTTTTCCCTCCTACAGGTGACTTAGGGAACAGTCACCTTTTTTCCTACTTGGGAATTGTTTCCCAATTCTTTTTTGTTGTTGTTGTTTTGTTTTAGGCAGAGTATAGTGGTACGATCTCGGCTCACTGCAACCTCTGGCTCCCGGGTTCAAGTGATTCTCCTGCCTCAGCCTCCCAAGTAGCTGGGATTACAGGCGCCCACCACCACGCCCGGCTAATTTTTGTATTTTTAGTAGAGATGGGGTTTCATCATATTGGCCAGGCTGGTCTTGAACTCCTGACCTCAACTGATCCTCCCACCTCGGCCTCCCAAAGTAGTGTGATTACAGGCATGAGCCACCACTCTCGGCACCCAATTCTTAGTAAAGGAAACAGAACACTCATTCTAGGGAATAATGTTCAGAAACTTAGGTGTTTGGGGATATCCTTATCTTTTGTGTAGTGTGTGGGCAGATGTTAGCATTTACTAAAGACTTTCCTTCCCATTACCACACCCTAGAGGCTGATTTCACATTTCCAGAATGAACTGGGGTCCCTTCTGATCTTTAGTTGTCAGACCTTCTTAGACCCCAGTGTCTTTATCCATAAAGCAGGTGGACAATAACATCCTCTCTGCCTCCCCACAGAGTGAAACGAAAGAAGGAACTATTATAAACACAATTCATAGACCTTAAAGCACTGGAGAGATATTCGTTGTTGTTTTTTGTTTTTTGTTTTTTTGAAACGGAGTCTCTCTCTGTCGCCTAGACTGGAGTGCAGTGGCACAATCTCGGCTCACTGCAACCTCTGCCTCCTAGGTTCAAGTGATTCTCCTGCCTCAGCCTCCTGAGTAGCTGGGATTACAAGTGTGTGCCACCATGCCCAGCTAACTTTTGTATTTTTAGTAGAGAAGGGGTTTTACTGTGTTTCCCAGTCTGGTCTCGAAGTCCTGAGCTCAAGCAATCTGCCCACCTTGGCCTCCCAAAGTGCTTGGGACTACAGGTGTGAGCCACCATGCCTGACCTCACTTGTAAATTTTTAAACACATAGGTGAAGTCAGACATACATAGTCTTGCAGAGATAATATTATGTATGTAATTTCATTTAAGTTGTAAGAGTTGGTATATTTGCTTTCATATTGAAGGTAGACCTTCATACTGAGGGTCACTGAAATAGCTATTCCATTGGACTGTTAGACCATATTTTTGCTGTTTGGACTGATAAAGTGTTTCTGTAAACAACTTTGTACATGTTGAGTTTTCTTTTGGATTAGTTCTTTGAATATTTTCCTCAAAGTCAGTTTACCCAGACGGAGCATTAAATAATTTTATAGCTCTGGCCAGACATGGTGGCTCATGCCTATAATCCTAACACTTTGGGAGGCTGAGGTGGGCAGATCACACCACTGCACTCCAGCCTGGCGAAAGAGCAAGACTCCATCTCAAAAAAACAACAAAAAAAGGCCAGGCGCGGTGGCTCACGTCTGTAATCCCAGCACTTTGGGAGGCCGAGGCAGGTGGATCACGACGTCAGGAGATCGAGACCGTCCTGGCTAACACGGTGAAACCCCATCTCTACTAAAAATACAAAAAATTAGCCGGGCGTGGCAGCGGGCACCTGTAGTCCCAGCTACTCAGGAGGCTGAGGCAGGAGAATGGCGTGAACCCAGGAGGCGGAGCTTGCAGTGAGCGGAGATCACGCCACTGCACTCCAGCCTGGGCGACAGAGCAAGACTCTGTCTCAAAAAAAAAAAAAAAGCATTAACCTGGCATGGTGGTGGGTGCCTGTAATCCCAGCTACTTGGGAGGCTGAGGCAGGAGAATTGCTTGAATCTGGGAGGTGGAGGTTACAGTGAGCTGAGTCACTGTACTCCAGGCTGGGCAACAGAGTAAGACTCTGTCTCAACAAATAAATAAATGTTAAAAAACTATAGAGCCCTTATAACACTGTTTTCTAAGAAGACGAAGTGACTTCCCAGGCTAGTGCCTCTGTTTGCCTGTTTTTCAGTGTCCTAGGCAATTTTTTAAAAATTTATTTTATTAATTAGTTAAGTTATTTATTTATTTATTTTTTAAGACGGAGTCTTGCTCTGTCACCAGGTTAGAGTGCAGTGGCACAATCTTGGCTCACTGCAACCTCTGCCTCCCGGGTTCAAGCGATTCTCCTGCCTCAGCCTCCCGAGTAGCTGGGATTACAGGCGCCCGCCACCATGCCTGGCTAATTTTTGTATTTTTAGTAGACGTGGGGTTTCACCATCTTGGCCAGACTGGTCTCGAACTCCTGACCTCATGATCCACCCTCCTCGGCCTCCCAAAGTGCTGAGATTACAGGCATAAGCTACTGTGCCCAGCCTCCTTGCCAATTTTTAGAAATGTTTTGATTTCTAGTTTAATAGTTGCTTTAATAGGCATTTTAAAGTGACTGAATAGGGCTAAGGACTTTCGCCTGAGGGAACCCGGTTTCTCCTTGTTTGAACTATTGGAGTTATTTGACTACTCATTATAGTAATTGCTCAGAGGACAAAGATGAAGGCCAAGCAAATTCCATGACAAATGGCCATAGGCAGGATTGGGAGGAGAGTCTAGGCCTCAAGACTCCCAGCCCAGTTTCCCTTCTGCTGTGTCTGTCACACTGCATCTCATGAGCCACAGAGAATTTGCACGTTTGGATCCTTTAGAGCAGCCTCCTGCTTTTCCCATGCCCTGGCCCATTGAATTCTTGGGTCCCATCTCCATAGCATCCCTGATAAACGATTATTTCTAAACTTGCCACCTTGGCTGAGTGCAGTAGCTCACACACTTTGTAATCCCAGCACTTTGGGAGGCTGAGGTGGGATGATTGCTCGAGGCCAGAAGTTTCAGACCAGCCTGGCCAACATGGCAAAACCCCGTCTCTACTAAAAATACAAGAATTAGCCTGGCATGGTGGCAGGCGTCTATAATCCCAGCTACTCAGGAGGCTGAGGCAGGAGAATCTCTTGAACCCGGGAGGCAGAGGTTGCAGTGAGCCAAGATGGCACCATTGCACTCTAGCCTGGGCAACAGAATGAGGCTCCATCTCAATAAACAAACAAACAAACTTGCCAACTCATAAGGCGGTTTAAGCCAGGTGCTATGTATGGTTCACGCCTGTAATCCCAGCACTTTGGGAGGCAAGTCAGGAGGATTGCGTGAGTCCAGGAGATTGAGACTAACCTGGGCAACATAGTGAGACCCTGTCTCTACAACAAATAACAATTTAAAAATTAGCTGGCAGTGGTGGTGGCTCGTATAGTCCCAGCTGCTCAGGAGGCTGAGGTGGGAGGATCACGTGAGCCCAGGACTTAGAGACTGCAATAAGCTGTGATCACACCATTGTACTCCAGCCTGGGTGACAGAATAAAACCCTGTCTCAAGAAATAAAATTAAAAATTAGGTGGGCATGGTGGTGTGCACCTGTAGTCTCACCTGCTTGGGAGGCTGAGTCAGAAGGACTGCTCACGCCCAGGAGTTCAAGGCTGCAGTGAGCTATGATTGCGTCTGTGAATAACCCCTGCACGCTAGCCTGGACAGCATATGGAGACCCCCATCTCTATTAAGAAAATAATAAGAAATAAGAAATTTAAAAGGCAGGCCGGGCTCGGTGGCTCATACCTGTAATCCCAGCACTTTGGGAGGCCGAGGTGGGTGGATCACCTGAGGCCAGAAGTTCGTGACCAGCCTGGCCAACATGGTAAAACCCCATCTCTACTGAAAATACAAAAGTTAGTTGGGCATGGTGGTGGGTATCTGTAGTCCCAGCTACTGAGGAGGCTGAGGCTTGAACCTGGGAGGCAGAGGTTGCAGTGAGCCGAGATTGCGCCACTGCACTTCAGCCTGGGCAACAGAGTAAGACTCAGTCTCAAAAAAATAAATAAATAAATAAATACATGGGCAATCTACTGCACCTTTCAGATCAATCTAAAAAGTAGAAAATCTTTTATTATTCCTTCATCTAACATACAGTTATTGAGTGCCTATAGGTGCCAAAATGGGAACTCTAGCACCTGAGAACACAGCAGTGAGCGAGGCTAAGTCCTTGCATGCATGGCGCTATGTTTCCAGTGGTGTGAGGTCAGCTTCCCTTTAATTTTCATTCACCAAGCCTAGCTCTGTCCCTTGGAGCAAGATAGAAGCAGTCTGCCATCTCCTGTGTACACTGGCCCTTCAGATATTTGAGGATATCTGCCCTCTCCAAACTGAATATTCCCAGTTCCTTTAGCTATTCCTTGGGCTATGTGATTCATAACTATATGTTTTATCATTTTATCCAAGGGATACATAAAATGTAAACAATTTACCTATACAAAAAGAGGAAAATAAAACCAGCTCATAATCCTGCTAGTCCATCTGATTCTCTTTCTTTCTTTCTTTCTTTCTTTTTTTTGCTTAGAGCCCCGCTGTGTTGCCCAGGCTGGAGTGCAGTGGTGCGATCTCAGCTTACTGCAGCTTCTGCCTCCTGGGTTCAAGCAGTTCTCGTGCCTCAGCCTCCCAGATAGCTGGGATTACAGGCACACACCACCATGCCCAGCTAAGTTTTGTATTTTTGGTAGAGACAGGGTTTCACCTTGTTCGCCAGGCTCATCCTGAACTCCTGATGTCAAATGATCGACCTGCCTCGGCCTCTCAAAGTGCTGGGATTACAGGTGTGAACTACCATGCCCAACCCAGATATTAGGTTGTTTATAAAATTTCACCAGGAAAAGCAATATGACAGTTTACTCCCTTGCAGCTAGATCTTTGTACAAAGCTACATTTATTTCCTTATGTGAAAACCCCAAAAACAGAGTTGGGTATGTGCAAGGATTTCCACTTTTCCAAGGGTTTGGATAATTTATTTCTAATTGCCCTTCCAAGAGTACCAGGTGATGGTGTGGTCGTAAAGCCCAGCCCATTGTGGTCACACTGCTCTGGAAGGGCTTCAGCCTACAGTCATCCCTCCACGCGTGGCACCGAGTCCGGGTGCTGTCCTGCAGGGCTTCTGTTCCCCTCACCTGCTCCTGAACCTTGTTTACTTTGTGTGGAGCAAGAGTTCCTCTGCGGCACTTACAAGGCCACCATGGCTCTAAGAGGTGTGGAGTGCCTTAGCCGCGCTTTTCGCTTGGTTTCCTTGGCTGTGTATAACCTGTGCTTTCTCCCTCTGTGTAGACCTGGGGCTAGGTGTGCTTAAGGCTAAAGAGGCTGATGAAGGAGGAAGGGCCACCTCGGGGAGTGCCAGGAAAGGAAAGCGGCAGCACAGTTCCCCTCAAAACCCACTTCTGGACTGCAGCCTGTGCGGGAAGGTTTTCAGCAGCGCCAGTTCTCTGAGCAAGCACTACCTGACGCACAGCCAGGAAAGGAAGCACGTCTGCAAAATCTGCAGCAAGGCCTTTAAGCGCCAGGACCACCTGTATGTAGGAGTCTGGTCAGAAAAACGTCTGTTCAGGGGCTGGGGGTGGGGACGTGTTCCTGGGTCTTCTTCCTGTCCTCCCAGATCAACCTGTCTCATCCTCTGTTGGGTTTTCCAGATGTGTATAACCTCTGCTCAGCCACAGCCACAGCCACTCCATTCTCTCTCTTTTTTTTTTTTTTTTTTTTGTCTGTCATCCAGGCTGGAGTGTAGTGGCATGATCTCAGCTCACTGCAACCTCCACCTCCTGGGTTCAAGTGATTCTTCTGCCTCAGCCTCCTGAGTAGCTGGGATTACAGGCTCCTGCCACCGTGCCCGGCTAATTTTTGTATTATTTTTAGTAGAGACAGGGTTTCACCATGTTGGCCAGACTGGTCTTGAACTCCTGACCTCACGTGATCCTCCTGCCTCAGCCTCCCAAAGTGCTGAGATTACAGGTGTGAGCCACCACACCCCACCCACTCTGTTCTTCTCACACCATCAGAGTGCAGGGAAGACAGTGGGTGCTGTTCCAGTCCCTAAATTAATACCTGTGGGGAAGCCACTGCTTCTGTTTGCAGACGGGCCCCTTGTGGGTTAAAAACACCTAACAACTGGCTCCTGAGTCAATTGTGTTATGGGAGGAGTTGGGCTAACTGTATAGAGCTATGTCCTTACTCTCTGGTAGGTGTCTGAGGAAAGGGGATCAGCGTTCTCTGTGTGTTGATATAGCACAGGACATGAAAGATGAGACACCTGCTTCTAGAACATGGCAATGGAGCATTAACCCTTGTTTTTTTCTTTTTTCCTTTTTTTTTTTTTTTTTTTTTTGAGATGGAGTCTTGGTCTGTCATCCAGGCTGGAGTGCAGTGGCTTCATCTCGGTTCACTGCAACCTTTACCTCCCGGGTTCAAGTGATTTTCCTGCCTCAGCCTCCCGAGCAGCTGGGACTACAGGTGCTCGCCCCCCTGCCCAGCTAATTTTTGTATTTTTAGTAGAGATGGAATTTCACTATATTGGCCAGGCTGGTCTGAAACTCCTGACCTTGTGATCCACCCACCTCGGCCTCCCAAAATGCTGGGTTTACAAGCATGAGCCACTGCGCCTGGCCCTAGCCTTGTTTTTCTTTTTTTTGTTGTTGTTTTTTTTTTTGTTTGCTTTTTTCTTTTTTAAAAAACTCATTCTGTTCCTTTTAACTTAAAAAGTGTTGGGAGCAAATTTCCTTTTTTTTTTGGACAGTCTTGTTCTGTCACTCAGGCTGGAGTGCAGTGGTGTGGTGTGATCTCAGCTCACTGCAGCCTCTGCCTCCTGGGTTCAAGCGATTTTCCTGCCTCATCCTCTTGAGTAGCTGGGACTACAGGCATGCACTACCATGCCTGGCTAATTTTTGTATTTTTAGTAGAGACAGGGTTTCTCCATATTGGCCAGGAGTCTAGAACTCCTGGCCTCAAGTGATCTGCGTGACTCAGCTTCCCGAAAGTGCGGGGATTACAGGTGTGAGCCACCGCTTAATGTCTTGGAAATGATAAGCTTGTCTTGCCTGTGGGGGAAGGAAAGACATTTTTCAAACCAGGAGACCTGCAAGTGGGAGATGAAAGTACCTTGCATTCTTACCGTGCTCCTCCCTTTCACAAGGGGCTTTGACTAATCCATCTTTCATCTTATCCTCTCACCCACACCTACCCCAGGAAAAGGAGCCGATTTGCTCATGTCACAAGTTGGTAACAGCTGGGAGTAGAACTTAGTCTCCTGATTCCCTCTGTTGCTTCCCTCAGACAGAGGCCGAGGGTGAGCCTTTGGGGAAAGACTATGATTTAGTCCACATCGACTAGGACTGTCCAGAGCAGGGCTGTTGGGGGCCCAGAGGGTGATGTACTCCTCTGCTTATATTTATAATGTGTTAATGCAGAGGTAGGTGTGATGTGATACATATTTTACATGCATTTCTGTTTGCAGAAACTATAGGCACATTTGGTTGGTTGGCTCTATAATGTTTCTATGGATTGGGCCTCTGTAAATTGGCTTCTTTGCTGTGCGGGGTTCCAGGTAGCATCTTTTTAGGGGTCTCCTATGGTAAGGCACAGATTCCTTTGTTAAAGGAAGGATCATACCCAAGTTAGCATCTCCTCCAGTCTATTCTGCAGAATTCTGGTTCTCAGAAATGCTAATAGGGGCTTTTTGAAAACAAAACCAAAAACAGTACTCTGGGCAAATAAGTTTGAGAGACACTGAAAGTTAAACAGGTCTTTCTCTGTGTGGCTTTTAAATTTGCTACTGTGCACCGGGCGCAGTGGCTCACGCCTGTAATCTCAGCACTTTGGGAGGCCGAGGCGGGCAGATCACTTGAGGTCAGGAGTTCAACACCAGCTTGGGCAACAAGGCAAAACCCCGTCTCTACTAAAAATACAAAAATTAGCTGGGTGTGGTGGCACACACCTGTAGTCCCAGCTACTTGGAGCCTGAGGCACAAGAATTGCTGGAACCTGGGGGACAGAGTTGCAGTGAGCCGAGATCGTGCCATGGGACTCCAGCCTGGGTGACAGAGCAAGACTCCGCCTCAAAAACAAAAAATTAATTAATTAAATTTGCTACTGTGCATTGTGAACCTCCAAGGAGTGAATGGTGTTTTTTCAAAACTTATTTATCAGCTGTGCCAAAGTCCTTGAGGAGCAACTCTGGAGATCTGTGTGTTCCTTGGGAACCCACTCTGGAGAAGTCTGATCTGGCCTCAGTGGATTTATTTTTCTTTTTTAAATTTTTATTTATTTATTTATTGAGACAGAGTCTTACTCTGCCGCCCAGGCTGGAGTGCAAGTGGTGCGATCTCGGCTCACTGCAACCTCCTGAGTACAAGTGATTCTCTTGCTTTAGCCTCCCCAGTAGCTGGGATTACAGGCATGTGCCACCACACCCAGCTAATTTTTTGTATTTTTAGTAGAGATGGGTTTTACCATGTTGGCCAGGCTGGTCTTAAACTCCTGACCTCAAGTAGTGATCCACCACCCACCTCGGCCTCCCAAAGTGCTGGAGTTACAGGCATGAGCCACTGTGCCCCGCTGGATTTTTTTACTTTTCTGTACGGGGTTTGCTTAAAGGTGAGGGAGAGGAACTCCCCTGCCAGATGGCGTTGACCAAAGCAGGGTTTGCTGGGTGGTCTTTCCTCGTGGGGGCTGAGTACAATTTCTGAATTGTGGTGCAACTGTACCACAGACTCTTTGGGGCCGCCAGGGTCCTACAGCAGAAAGCCCGGTCCCAGGTGCCCCGGTGACGCCCCTGCTTGTGTCTGTGGCTCCAGGACCGGGCACATGCTCACCCACCAGAAGACAAAGCCCTTCGTGTGCATCGAGCAGGGCTGCAGCAAGAGCTACTGCGACTACCGGTCTCTGCGCCGGCACTACGAAGTCCAGCACGGCCTGTGCATCCTGAAGGAAGCCCCCCCGGAGGAAGAGGCCTGCGGGGACTCCCCCCACGCCCACGAGTCGGCCGGCCAGCCTCCCTCTAGCAGCCTGCGGTCTCTGGTGCCCCCGGAGGCCAGGTCCCCCGGCTCCCTCCTGCCCCACCGGGACCTCCTGCGCCGCATCGTGAGCAGCATCGTCCACCAGAAGACCCCTTCTCCTGGCCCGGCCCCAGCTGGGGCTTCAGACAGCGAAGGGAGGAACACGGCCTGTCCCTGCCCCGCCTCATCGGGGTCCTCCTCCTGCACCCCAGCCGGTACCCCTGCGGCCCCAGCAGCGCTGGACACCGAGCTTCCCGAGGAGCCTCGTCTCTCACAGAAAGAGTCGGCCACTGACGTGTTCACAGCCCCTCATTCCAGGGCCACCGAGAATGGCGCCTCCGACCCGCCAGAGCCTGAGCCAGATCCCGCGCTGCTCCAGGCCTGGTCCACCGCGGAGGGCTGGCCCGAGGGCGGCTCCGTGCCCGCCTGCCTGCCTCTCTTCCGAGGCCAGACGGTCCCTGCCAGTTCCCAGCCATCGAGCCACAGCTTCCAGTGGCTCCGGAACCTGCCGGGCTGCCCCAAAAGCAAAGGAAACAACATGTTTGTTGTCCACAAGCCCCCGGCCGTGCCGTCGCGGGAGAGCTCCGAGTCTGGCCCAGGACCCAGCAGCGCCGCCCTCTCGGAGGAGTCCCCGCCCGGCCCCGGGGGCGGCCTGGAGGACGCGTTGCCCTTCCCTCCCGCGCTCCTCAGGGCCCCCGGGGAGGCCCTGAGCGACCCCAGGTCGGCCAGCGGAGAAGATGACCCCTGCGCCCCCAGGAAGGGCAAGCTCGACTGCGACTCCTTTCTGTGCCAGAACCCTGGGGAGCCCGGCCTCCAGGAGGCCCAGAAGTCTGGGGGGCTCCCTGCGGATGCCTCGCCACTCTTCCGCCAGCTCTTCCTCAAGTCGCAGGAGCCTCTTGTGAGCCACGAACAGATGCAGGTGTTCCAGATGATCACCAAGTCCCAGCGGATCTTCTCCCACGCCCAGGTGTCCGCAGCCTCCTCCCAGCTCCCTGCGCCTGAGGGCAAGCCGGCCGCCCTGAGGCCGCTGCAGGGGCCATGGCCGCAGCAGCTTCCGCCACTGGCTCCTGCTGTGGACTCTCTCAATGCCGGCACTGGAAACCCCGAGGCAGAGGGCTCCCCAGCCCGCAGGAGAAAAACCACACCGGGGGTTGCCAGAGAAGCCTCCCCCGGCAACACGAGACGAGACGCAAAGGGGGGACTGAAAGTGGCCGCGGTTCCAACGCCCCTTGCAGCGCCGTCTCTGGACCCTTCCAGGAATCCAGACATCTCTTCTCTGGCCAAGCAGTTGCGATCCTCTAAAGGGACCTTGGACCTGGGGGACATCTTCCCCTCCACAGGCCAACGGCAGACCCAGTTAGGTGGGGAGGAGCTGCCGGGAGCCTCACTGCCCGGGAAGCAGGCCCCAGCTGAGAATGGCACGGTTTCAGGGACCACGAAAGGTGAAAAGGGCCCACCCTGCTCCCGGGGTGGAGGCTACCGGCTCTTGGGCAACCCCAGGGCCCCGCGATTCTCCGGCTTCCGGAAAGAAAAGGCGAAGATGGATATGTGCTGTGCGGCTTCTCCGAGCCAGGTAGCCATGGCCTCCTTCTCATCGGCCGGGCCCCCCGCAGATCCCTGCAAGTCCAAGCTGACAATATTCAGCAGAATCCAGGTACCAGCTCTCTCTCACGTGGCCTGACCAGCGTGGAGTGAGTTTCCTTTGCATTTGTTAGTGTCCAGGCATTTTATTTCATTTCAGGGAATCCCTAGATGCAGTTTTACAAAGGAAGGAATTCAGGTTCCCAAAGTTTGTGGTTTTCCCCACTGAAAAAAAAAAAAGACCAAAATGAGGCCAGGTGAGGTGGCTTAGGCCTGTAATCCCAGCCCTTTGGGATGGGAGGCCGAAGTGGGGAAACTGCTTGAGCTCAGGAATTCGAGATCAGCCTAGGCAACATGGCAAAACCCTGTCTTACCAAAATTTTAAAAAAATTAGCTGGGTGTGGTGGCGCACACCTGTGGTCCCAGCTACTCGGGAGGCTAAGGTGGGAGAATCGCTTGAACCTGGGAGGTGGAGGTTTCAGTAAGCTGAGATTGTGCCACTGCACTCTAGCCTGGGTGACAGAGCGAGACTGTGTCTCAAAAACACAAAAAAGATCAACATGAGGATATTCCAGAGTTGTTCAAAACTCTGTTACCTCACTAAGCCTTTTTTTTTTTTTTTAATCTTGTTTCCCTTTGGATTTACCTTTTTAGAATCGTCAGAGGATATGAAGGTAGATGCCCTCTTTCCTTTAAAGATTCCTGCTTGAAATGGCCTTGTGTTTTCTGATTGTGACTCATGGTTTCCATGAGCACAAGTGGGCACCTGTATCGTGCCCCCACACTTCAGCACATTGACGATTATTCACTGGTTCCTCCAGACATTGTGCTTGGAGTGCAGGTCTCCAGACTCCAGGTCCAACCTGGGCAACATGGCGAAACCCCGTCTCTACCAAAATTTTAAAAAATTAGCTGGGTGTGCTGGCGCACGCCTGTGGTCCTAGCTACTCAGGAGGATGAGTAGCTTCCCATCATACCACAGCTACCTCATTTTTGTTTTATTAACAGCATTATTATTCAGGTGCCATATAATGCACCATTTTATTTTTTATATATTTTTTAGAGATGGTGGGGTCTTGCTATGTTGCCCAGCCTGGTCTTGAACCCCTGGGCTCAAGCGATAGTCTCAGCCTCCTAAAGTGTTGGGATTACAGTCATGAACCACCATGCCCAGCCAAATCCACCACTTTATTTTATTTTTAAAATTTATTTTATTTATTTATTTATGATGGAGTCTTACTCTGTCGCCCAGGCTGGAATGCAGTGGTGCTATCTCGGCTCACCACAACCTCTGCCTCCTGGGTTCAAGCAGTTATCTGCCTCAGCCTCCGAGTAACTGGGATTACAGGCATGCGCCACCACGCCTGGCTAATTTTTTATTTTTAGTAGAGATGAGGTTTCACCATTTGGCCAGTCTGGCCTTGAACTCCTGACCTCATGATCCACCCACCTCGGCCTCCCAAAGTGCTGAGATTACAGGCGTGAGCCACTGTGCCAGGCCAAATTTATTTTTGAGACAGAGTCTCACTCTGTTGCCCAGGCTGGAGTATAGTGGTGCAGTCTTGGCTCACTGCAACCTCTGCCTCCCAAGTTCAAGCAATTCTCCTGCCTGGGCCTTCCAAGTAGCTGGGATTACAGGCACATACCACCATGCCCAGCTAATTTTTGTATTTTTAGTAGAGCTGGGGTGTCACTCTGTTGGCTAGGCTGGTCTTGAACTCCTGACCTCAGGTGATCTGCTTGCCTCGGCCTCCGAAAGTGCTGGGATTACAGGCTTGCGTCACGGTGCCCGGCCTGAATACACCATTTTAAAGCGTAGCATTGGGAAATTTGTAGTATATTCACAAGATTGTGCAACCATCCCCACTCTGCCAGAACAGTTTCATCTCCCCAAAAGGAACCCCACATTTCTTAGTTGTCACCCACAATCTCACACTCCCCCCAGCGCCTGGCAGCCACGAGTCTCCTTTTGTCTCTGTGGATGTGTCTGTTCTGGACATTGCATGTGAGTGGAATCGTGCACTCTGTGGCTTTCGTGTCTGGCTTCCTTCACTCAGCGTGACGTTTTCCAGGCTCATCTGTGGGGTGGCAAATGGCAGAGCTGCGTTCCTTTCCATGGCTGAGTGATCCTCTGTTGGATGGATAAGGCCACATTTCATTTGTCTGTTCATCAGTGGATGGACATTTGGGTTGTTTCCACTTTTTGGCTATTTTGAATATAGTGCTGCTGTGAATATTCATCCATGTACAAATTTTTATGGGGATTTATGTTCTAGGAGTAGAATTGCCAGGTGGTACAGCAGCTCCCTGTTTCAGGTCTGAGGAACTACTAGGCTGTTTTGCTTGTTTCCTCTTCCCACCCACAGTGCATGAGGGCTCCACATTCTCCACATCCTCACCAACACTTGTTATTGTCTGTGGTTTGTTCAAATTATAACTACGCTGGTGGGTGTGAAGCAGTATCTCATTGTAGTTTTGATATGTATTTCCCCGTGACTGCTGATGTTGCACTCCTTTCTATGTGCTTATTGGCCATCTGTGTATCTTTCTAGAAGAAATGTCTGTTTAGGTCCTTTGCTTATTTTTTAAAATCAAATTACTATTTTTTGAGTTCTCTATATATTCTGGATGCAAGATCCTTATCTGACACATGACTTGCAAATATTCTCTCATTTGTGGTGTGTCTTTTCACCTTATTTATGATACCATTTGCAGGACAAAAGTTTTTTTTTTTTTTTTGAGACGGAGTCTCGCTCTGTCGCCCAAGCTGGAGTGCAGTGGCGCGATCTCCACTCACTGCAAGCTCCGCCTCCCGGGTTCACGCCATTCTCCTGTCTCAGCCTCCCGAGTAGCTGGGACTACAGGCGCCCGCCACCACGCCCGGCTAGTTTTTGTATTTTTAGTAGAGACGAGGTTTCATTGTGTTAGCCAGGATAGTCTCGATCTCCTGACCTCATGATCCGCCCGTCTCGGCCTCCCAAAGTGCTGGGATTACAGGTGTGAGCCACCGTGCCCAGCAGGACAAAAGTTTTTATTTTTATTTTTATTTTTTTTGAGACAGGGTCTCACTCTGTCACTCAGGCTGGAGTGAAGTTGTGTGATCATGGCTCACTGCAACCTTGAACTCCTGGGCTCAAGTGATTTTCCCACCTCAGCCTCCTGAGTTGCTGGGACCTCAGGCCCACGCCAGTATGCCAGGCCAATTTTTGTATTTTTTGTAAAGGTGGGGTTTCGCCACGTTGCCCAGGCTGGTCCTAAACTCCTGGGCTGAAGCAATCCTCCCACCTTGGCCTCCCAAAGTCCTGGGATCACAGGCATGAGCCACCATGCCTGGCTAAAAGTTTTACATTTTGATGAAGTCTAATTTGTCTGTTTTGCTTCGGTGTCTTATCTAAGAAACTACTGTCTAATCCAAGGTCATGAAGATTTACTCCGATGTTTTCTTCTGAAAGTCTGTAATTTGAGCTCTTCTTGCCTCTTCATTTTGGATGTGTTGGTTCAGATGCATTTTCATCTTCAGGGTGGAAACATCTACAGGCTCCCCCATCCAGTGAAGGAAGAGAACGTGGCAGGCGGAGGGTAAGTTAAGAAGCCCCCAATCCTGCATGCACCCCGACAGGAGTCCTCTGGCCTTCCTGTGCTGGCCCTGGACAAGTGAGTGGGGAGGATGCTTTCAGTCCTAATGGGATTAGGGTACAGCCTCCATTTTTTAGGGTTTATCAAGAGTAGTCAGGCTGGGCACGGTGGCTCATGCCTGTAATCCCAGCACTTCAGGAGGCCGAGGAAGGGGGATCATTTGAGGTCAGTAATTTGAGACCAGCCTGGCCAACGTGGTGAAACTCTGTCTCTACTAGAAATACAAAAATTAGCCATGTATAGTGGCACACGCCTGTAATCTTAGCTACTTGGGAGGCTGAGGCACAAAAATCACTTGAACCCAAGAAGCAGAGGTTACAGTGAGCCGAGATAGTGCCACTGCACTCCAGCCTGGGCAACAGAGTGAGACTCCATCTCCAAAAAAAAAAAAAAAAAAAGAGTAGTCAGTGGATTGGAGGTATAGACAAAAAAGATAAAAAAAAACCAAAGAATCAGTGATCAAGGATGGAGTCTCAATCTCCCACCCTTCTTTCCTGCCATGTCTACCTACAGCAACCAGCAAAATGGCGGTTCCACAGACTGGACGGAGCCCAGGAGCACTTTCATCTGCAAGAACTGCAGCCAGATGTTTTATACGGAGAAAGGACTGAGCAGCCACATGTGTTTTCACAGCGACCAGTGGCCGTCACCTCGAGGGAAGCAGGAACCGCAGGTGAAGGGGGACGACCAGTGGCTTTGTGGTTATTGGGTTTCTGGCAGGCCTGTGGGGAGTAAACGAGACTGGTGTCACTTATCTTAGGATGGGGACGTCATTCTGGGTTGGGGGCTGGAGTTGGGCTGTGTGGCTCTCCAGGGGCAGGCCGTCGCTATGGGCTGCAGCAGCTCTGCAGCTTAGTCCGTGCCACAGACTCACTGCTGTTTTCTATGACAGCTTTTTTTGCTGAAGCAGCTCTTTCTTTCCCCACTTATGTTATCTCTTAAAGAGCCATCTCTTCTCTTCTGTGTTTAGGTGTTTGGCACAGAGTTTTGCAAGCCGCTAAGACAGGTGCTGAGGCCAGAAGGGGACAGGCATAGTCCCCCAGGAGCCAAGAAGCCCTTGGACTCCACAGCTGCAGCCCCTTTGGTGGTCCCCCATTCGATCCCCGTGGTTCCAGTGACCCGACACGTAGGGAGCATGGCCATGGTGGGTGCTTGTCGGTCTGCCTCCTTCCTGCCACTGCCCCCAGCTGCTGGGGGAAGCCGTAGGAAAAACCCAAACCAGATACCACAGAAAATCTTTGACTCCAGGCTGGGCGTGGTGGCTCATGCCTGTAATCCCAGCACTTTGGGAGGCTGAGGCGGGTGGATTGCCTGAGCTCAGGAATTCGAGACCAGCCTGGGCAACATGGTGAAACCCCATCTCTACTAAAAATACAAAAAAATTAGCTGGGCATAGTGGCAGGCTCCTGTAAACCCAGCTACTCAGGAGGCTGAGGCCTGAGAATCACTTGAACCCGGGAAGCAGAGGTTGCAGTGAGCTGAGATCACACCACTGCACTCTAACCTGGGTAACAGAGTGAGACTCTATCTCGAAAAAAAAAAAAAAATCATGATCCGGAAGAAACTGGTTTGCATGTTAGTTCAGTCATTCACCATTGACTGAGCCCCTCTGTGCCGGATCCTGTGCTGGGTGGTGCTGGGGACACAGAGGTGACCACAGTAGCCTGGGCCCTGCCTCCCAGGGCTCCCAGTCCAGTGGAGGAGACAGGCCTGTCCCCAGACAGTGACAACCCAGAGTGGGCAGAGCTGGGAGCAGAGGGAGCCCAGGGAGTTCCCAGGGGGCTCCTACCCAGCCTGAGGAGGTAAGGGAGGGCTTCCTGGAG
The DNA here is from genome assembly GCF_008728515.1 of Papio anubis. Lineage (NCBI taxonomy): Eukaryota > Metazoa > Chordata > Mammalia > Primates > Cercopithecidae > Papio > Papio anubis. Next base: position 1,105,926 of record NC_044995.1, on the reverse strand, counting down.
GAGGTATGGGAGCTGAGACCTGGAGGATGAGGAGGAGCAGGGCTGGCAGAGCGGAGAGGAGATTTTGTGGAGGCGAGAGAGAGCGTGGTGAGTTACGAGTGATCAGTCTCATAGGGCTTGTCTCTGCAGCCTGTACTGGAGGACCCCCTACTGGAGAAGCTCCTGCTGGACTCCAGGACAGAGTCCATGGACCTGAAGGTCCCCTGAGTCAGTGGCTGGGTCTTTTGGGTGCTTGTCATTTGGGTGGAGCTACATTTCTTTCTTGTCACTGTCACACTGTATCTCTGGGGATCTCTCTCTTTTTAAGGGCCAGTCGTCTTAATGATTGAGGCCATTCTCACACAGAGTCAGGGGCTCTCCTGGGGCAGTGGGTGCGGGAGAAGGCTGCAGCCGTATCATCACCAGGCTCTGTACCTCAGGTGTAGCCCAGGTGTGGCCAGCCTCCTTCACTGGGCATACATGTCCTAGTTTCCTGTCTCTGGCCAGTCTCTTTTTCCTGCTTTCTTTCCATCCTGGAGATGGAGTGGTGCAGTAGGCGGCTTCAGGTGACCACCTGTGGTTCTAAACTTCTTCAGGAACAAGAGAAAGACGGGGAGGAGCGAGACAGCAAGGAGAGCAGCCAGCAGAGAAAGCGGAAGAAGCGGCCCCCACCCAAGGGGCTGTTCATCCCTCCTCCACCCTCCACGGCTGGGGAGCCCGGCCCTGCAGGATGCCACCAGAGTCGCCTGCGGTCGCCCATGTTCCTGGTGGACCGCCTCCTGAAGGGCTTATTCCAGTGCTCCCCCTACACACCGCCCCCAATGCTCGGTCCCATCCGGGAGGGCTCTGGAGTGTACTTCAACACCCTCTGTTCCACATCCACTCAGGCCAGCCCTGACCAGCTCATCAGCTCCATGCTCGGTGAGTGAGTGAGGCTGGGGCACTCACTCTGTGATCCCAGGGTGGATCGCCTGAGGATCATGGCCACTCTCCCTTGTAGCATTGGGTTCAGTGATTGTCTCCTGCCTGGGTGTACCTAGTCTGAGGGTTCCTTTGCTATTCAGATGTGCCCCAGAACTAAGCTAAGTGCCTTCTAGTGCATAGAATTTTACAGCCCGAAAGAAAACATAGAGGCCATTTATCTTACCGTGCTTCCTCCTGCGCTTCTGTGTCATTATCATTTTCTTTTTTGAGGCAGGGTCTTGCTCTGTCACCCAGGCTGGAGTGCAGTGGCTCGATCACAGCTCACTGCAGCCTCGATCTCCTGGTCTCAAGCGATCCTCCAGCCTCAGACTCCCAAATAGTTGGGACTACAGATGCACGTCACCACACCTGGCCAATGTTTTAGCTTTCGTAGAGATGGGATCTTGCTATGCTGTCCAGGCTGGTCTCGAGTTCCTGGACTCATGTGGTTTTGTTGTCTTGACCTCCCAAAGTACTGGCATTAAATGTGTGAGCCACCCTGTCTAGCCTGTGTCATTTCCTTTTTTTTTTTTTTGAGACAGAGTATCACTCTGTCACCCAGGCTAGAGTGCAGTGGTGCAATCTTGGCTCACTGCAACTTCCAGCTCCCAGGTTCAAGCAATTCCTGCCTCAGCCTCCCAAGTAGCTGGGACTACAGGCATGTGCCATCATGCCTGGGTAATTTTTGTATTTTTAGTAGAGATGGGGTTTCACCATGTTACCAGGCTGGTCTCGAACTCCTGACCTCCAGTAATCTACCCTCCTCAGCCTCCCAAAGTGCTGGGATTACAGGCGTGAGCCACTGCGCCTGGCCTGGCCTGGCCTATGTAATTTTCCTAACAGCTTTATTGAGCTATACTACACATGCCATGCAAATCACCCATTTAGAGTATGCAGTGTTTTTTAGGATATTCACAAGGCCGTGCACCCATCACACAGTCTAATTTTAGAGCACGCTTCGCATCCTCAGAAGAAGCCGGAGCTCATTAGCAGTGACTCCGCCCGTATCCCCACAGTCCCTTCTTCCCCCAGCCTAGGCACCCACTCATCTGCCTTCTCTCTTTGGATTTGCCTATTTGGGACATTTCATGTAAGTAGAATCATACAATATGCAGCCTTTTGTGTCTAGTTTATTTCACTTGGCGTGTTTTCAGAGTCCCTTCATATTGTAGTGCATATCAGTGCTCAATTCCTTTTTATGGCTGAACATTTTTCCCTTGTACAGATGGGCCCCATTTTATTTATTCATCAGTTGATGGACATTTGGGTTGTTTCCACTTTGGGCTATTATGAATAATGCTGCCATAAACATTCATGTAGAAATTTTTTGGGTTTTTTTGGGAGACAGGGCCTCCCCAGGCTGGAATGCAGTGGTGTGATCACAGCTCACTGCAGCTTCAACCTCCTGGGCTCAACTGATCCTTCTGCTTCGGCCTCCAGAGTAGCTGGGCCTACAGGCGTGTGCCCCCGTGCCCAGCTAATTTTTTGTAATTGTTTTTATGTAGGGAGGTGGGTCTTGCCATGTTGCCCAGACCGGTCTCAAACTCTGGGGTGGGCCAGGCATGGTGGCTCATGCCTGTAATCCTAGCACTTCGGGAGGCTGGGGCGGGTGGATCACCTAAGATCAGGAGTTTGAGACCAGGCTGGCCAACATGGTGAAACCTCGTCTCTACTGAAAATATAAAAATTAGTTGAGCATGGTGGCGGGTGCCTATAATCCCGGCTACTCGGGAGGCAGGAGAATCGCTTGAACTCAGGGCGGAATGTTGGGAACAGGCCCCCAAAAATCTGGCCATAAACTGACCCCAAAACTGGCTATAAACAAAATCTCTGCAGCACTGTGACATGTTCATGATGGCCTGACGCCCACACTGGAAGGTTGTGGGTTTACCGGAAAGAGGGCAAGGAACACCTGGCCCACCCAGGGCGGAAAACCACTTAAAGGCATTCTTAAACCACAAACAATAGCATGAGTGATCTGTGCCTTAAGGACATGCACCTGCAGCAGATAACTAGCCAGACCCATCCCTTTATTTCGGCCCATCCCTTTGTTTCCAGTAAGGAATACTTTTAGTTAATCTATAATCCATAGAAACAATGCTTATCACTGGCTTGCTGTCAATAAATATATGGGTAAATCTCTGTTCAGGGCTCTCAGCTCTGAAGGCTGTGAGACCCCTGATTTCCCTCTCCACACCTCTATATTTCTGTGTGTGTCTTTAATTCCTCTAGCGCCGCTAGGTTAGGGTCTCCCGGACCGAGCTGGTCTCGGCAGCGGAGGATGCAGTGAGCCGAGACCGTGCCATTTCACTTCAGCCTGGGCAAAAGAGTGAAACTTGGTCTCAAAAAAAAAAAGGCCGGGCTCGGTGGCTCAAGCCTGTAATCCCAGCACTTTGGGAGGCCAAGACGGGCAGATCACAAGGTCAGGAGATGGAGACTATCCTGGCTAACACGGTGAAACCCCATCTCTACTAAAAAAATACAAAAAAACTAGCCGGGCGAGGTGGCGGTCGCCTGTAGTCCCAGCTACTCGGGAGGCTGAGGCAGGAGAATGGCGTAAACCCAGGAGGCAGAGCTTGCAGTGAGCCAAGATCCGGCCACTGCACTCCAGCCTGGGCGACAGAGCGAGACCCCGTCTCAAAAAAAAAAAAAAAAAAATCTCTGGGGTGAAACAATCCTCCTGCATTGACTTTCCAAACTACTGGGATTATAGGCCTGAGCCACCACACCCAGCCCTACGTACAGGTTTTTGTGTGGATTTATGTTATGCAGTGAGCAAAGGTGGCACCACTGCACTCCAGCCTGGGCAACAGGAAAAAAAAAAAAGAGTTTTGTAATTTTGACTCTTAGGTTTAGGTCTGTAATCAATTTTAAGATAACGTGTATATATATATATATTACATGAGGTAAAGGTCCAAATTCATTTTTTTGCATGTGTATATCCAGTTCTTCCAGCAGCATTTTTTGAAGACTTCCCATTGAATTGACTCAACACAGTTCAGTGTTAGAAATCAATTGACCACAAACGTGGGTTTTTTTCTGGGTGTTCAATTCTATTGCATTGATCTGTATACTTATCCTTATGCCAGTATCACACTGTCTTGATTACTGTAGCTTTCAACTTTTGATTACTGTAGCTTTTAAGTTTTTTTTTTGTTTTGTTTTTGGGGGGTGGTTTGGAGGGGTTTTTTTTTTTGAGACAGAGTCTTGCTCTGCCGCCCGGGTTGGAGTGCAGTGGCCTGATCTTGGCTCACTGCAGCCTCTAACTCCCAAGTTAGCCTCCCACTTCAGCCTCCTGAGTAGCTGGGATTACAGGGGTGCACCACCACCAGGCTAATTTTTGTATTTTTAGTAGAGACGGGGTTTTCTTATGTTGGCCAGGCTGGTCTTGAACTCCTGACATCAGGTGATCCACCCGCCTCAGCCTCCCAAAGTGCTGGGATTACATTTGTGAGCTACCACGCCAGGCCTGTTTCTTTAGATATTTCTTTCTGTCTCTTTCTCCTTTCCATCTGGTACTCTTGTTACATGTAGTTGCTGTACTTAATGGTATCCCACATTTCTCTGAGGCTCTATTTCTCTTTATTCTTTTTCTCTTTGTTCTTCAGATTCCATAGTCTCTCTTGATCTGTCTTCAAGTTTACAGATTATTTTCTTCCTGTCGACTCAAACCTATTGAGCCTCATTTTGGTTATTTTTTTTCCTCAACAGCTTCACTTGCCAATATTTTACTTTCTAACCCCAGAATTCCCATTTGGTTCTCTCTTTTTAATAATTTCTATCTCTTAATGATATTCCGTCTATGATGAAAACTTGTCATTATACCTTCCTTTAATTCTTTAAGCATGGGATCCGACAGGAGAGGCAGACCCTGTCTGGGCTGCACCTACCTGGAGTAGAACCCTTGGAGCTGGGAGCTGGCTGGGTAAGGGATCAGGTCACAGCTCAGATGCAACAGCCTCTTGTTCTTAGCAATATTCAGTTGATTTTTTTTTTTTTTTTTTTTTTGAGATGGAATCTCACTCTGTTACCCAGACTGGAGCACAGTGGTGCAATCTCGGCTCACTGCAATCTCCGCCTCCCAGCTTCAAGTGATTCTCCTGCCTCAGCCTCCCAAGTAGCTGGGATTACAGGCACCTGCCACCACGCCCAGCTAGTTTTTGTATTCTTAGTAGAGATGGGGTTTGCCACGTTAGCTAGGCTAGTCTTGAACTCCTGACCTCAAGTGATCCGCCCACCTCAGTGTCCCAAAGTGCTGGGATTACAGGCATGACCCACTGCACCCGGTCTAGTTGATTTTTTTTTTTTTTTTTTTTTTGAGACGGAGTCTGGCTCTGTTGCCCAGGCTGGAGTGCAGTGGCCGGATCTCAGCTCACTGCAAGCCCTGCCTCCCGGGTTCACGCCATTCTCCTGCCTCAGCCTCCCGAGTAGCTGGGAGTACACGCGCCCGCCACCTCGCCTGGCTAATTTTTTTTGTATTTTAGTAGAGACGGGGTTTCACCGTGTTAGCCAGGATGGTCTCGATCTCCTGAACTTGTGATCCGCCCGTCTCGGCCTCCCAAAGTGCTGGGATTACAGGCTTGAGCCACCGCGCCCGGCCGTTGATTTTTTTAAATAATAATTCTCCAAGTGCTGAATGACCCTAGGACAATTTCCAGAGACTTTAGTGTGCTGTTTTTATATATACGTATACTTGTCATGAGTTAATTTGTTTGCTGAGTTCCTTCCTCTACCTTTTCTGAAGTGCTGCCCTCTCCCATGGGATTTTTTTTTTTTTTTGAGATGGAGTCTCGCTCTGTCGCCCAGGCTGGAGTGCAGTGGTGCCATCTTGGTTCACCACAAGCTCCGCCTCCTGGGTTCACACCATTCTCCTGTCTCAGCCTCCTGAGTAGCTGGGACTACAGGCGCCCGCCACCATGCCTGGCTAATTTTTTTGTATTTTTAGTAGAGACGGGGTTTCACTGTGTGTTAGCCAGGATGGTCTCAATCTCCTGACCTCGTGATCCACCCACCTCGGCCTCCCAAAGTGCTGGGATTACGGGCGTGAGCCACCGCACCCGGCCAACCCACGAGATCTTCAAGAGCCTGCTTTCAGCTGCATCCACACAGGCAGGCAGAGGACCCTGTGGGTTACCTGCTGTCTGTCTTTTTGAGCCTTTTCACTCTGTGTTTTCTAGATCAAGTGGATGGGTCTTTTGGCATCTGTGTGGTGAAGGATGACACCAAGATCAGCATTGAGCCGTAAGTTGGGTCCTTCCCAGTGAAGCTGCTTTTACCCCACCTTGAGTTCTAGTGTCACTTTTCCCAAGCGTTCCTTCTTCCCATGGCGGGGGGTTCAGGTTTACTCACATAGGCTCCCTAGGCATGAAGCGGTCGATTTTTCCAAGTATATGTAGGAAGATCCCCCAAAATTATTCCTTCTAGAAATTGTTTATATATATATATATACCTGGAACCCTTGGGGTTCCAGGTAGAATTGGTGACGGCACAGAGCGGGACTCCAGTGTGCCTGAGGGATGTGGCTGGATGGCTGTGGTGTGGACGTAGACACATGCCGGGTGTCAGCTTGTACCTCCACTGCCTTGACCCTGAGAGAGAAATGTGACAATGAAGGAAAACAGAGGAAGGGAAGAAGTGTCCCTGCAGAAGTTTCTGAAATGCCTGTGTGCGTCTGTCGGGGACAGCATGTACCTGATGCACCTGAGACAGCAGAGGGTTTCCACAGAGCAGGCTGTAGCCCAAGAGCAGGAAACACAGTGTCTCCATTTCACTTCCTATCTCAGTCATGTTTGTACGTCTCCCTTACCTGTGTGTGTGGCCTCGTTTCAGACATATCAATATAGGAAGCCGGTTTCAGGCAGAGATCCCAGAACTTCAGGAAAGATCCCTGGCTGGAATTGACGAGCATGTAGCTTCTCTGGTCTGGAAGCCATGGGGAGATATGATGATCAACCCAGAGACACAGGATAGAGGTGGCTGAGGCTTTGGGGCTAAATTCCTAAGGGCCCTTCTTTCCCCTCCATTTCCAGGGTGTTCTTCCTCCTGGGTCTAGAACTCCTGACCACTGGATCCAAGAAGCAGTGTGCCCTGGGCGTGGGAGGGAGCTGGCCCTTGGCCAGTGTTGCTTCTTCCCTGCTGCATTCTCCCTCCCCTACCTCTTTTGTCATATGGTGGCTGGTCAGGCCATCCAGAGCGGGTGCTGGGGACAGGGTTCTCCTCTTCCTCCTTGTCCCTCCCTGAGATGCAGGAGAGAGAAGGGGAAGGCGCCCCTCTCTGCTGTCTCTCGGGAAGGGTTCCTCCCTAGCAGCTGATGACTCCTGTGTGCCTCCTCTTCCTCATGTCCTTCTTGGAAACAGTGACTGAGCTCTGCAACGTGGCGTGCTCCAGCGTGATGCCAGGAGGGGGCACCAACCTGGAGCTCGCTCTGCACTGCCTGCACGAGGCTCAGGGCAACGTTCAGGTGAGGCACAGCAAGGGGACCCTCCCTGCTTTCCTGGGACCCAGGGTTCTAGGTGCATGTGACATGTGTCTGCTTTGGGGTTCAGAGCGGATGGAAGTTGGAAGAAGGCCGCCCATCCTTCTCCACAGCGGCTTTGAGATTGCAGTGGTCCTTGTACATGGACTGTAGGGGAATGCTAAGACATGGGCCCAATTCGTAGCTAATTGTCTGGGGCAACAACCAAGCACAGTGTTTCCTCTGAGATCTCAGGGGGCACTGGAGAAAGAAAGCCCCAAAGACCCAGCTCAGGCCCTGCATTCATCTACTTCATTCCTTGAGTTTTAGCTTTCAATTGAAAACTCATATATACAAACCTCTGATGCAACATAAATGCCTCTACCTACTCCAAGGACCGTCCGCCTCACAATTCTGGGTGTTAGAAAGTAAATTAAAAGTCTTACTGTGAGGAGTGGGAGAGGAAGAGCCATATTGCCTGTGTTCAGGATCTAAGAGTCATGCCGTGGTCTTGCTTTTCACCAAGCTGAGAGGCAGTGTCTGGCATATAGCAGGTCCTCAGCATAGTGGCAGTACCTATTTATTGGGTACCTGCTGGTTGCCTGTACTGTAGGCACTGGGGCCAGGGACAGCTGAGGGACTCCATGCTTGGTTTAATGCTCTGCTGTGTCTGTGTTGAAATTCTTGGCCAGGCGCGGTGGCTCACGCCTGTAATCCCAGCACTTTGGGAGGCCGAGATGGGTGGATCACCTGAGCTCAGGAGTTCAAGACCAGCCTGGACAACATGATAAAACCCCATCTCTACTAAAAATACAAAAATTAGCCAGGCACGGTGGTGGGCGCCTGTAATCCCAGCTATTTGGGAAGCTGAGGCAGAAGAATTGCTTGAACCTGGGAGGTGGAGGTTGCAGTGAGCCAAGATTGCACCACTGCACTCCAGCCTGGGCAACAAAGTGAGACTCCGTCTCAAAAAAGAAAAAAAAACAAACAGAAATTCTTAATGCTTTTTAAACAAGGAGCCCTGCATCTTCATTTTGCAATGGGCCTCACAAATTATGCAAACCCTGCAATGATGGCTTACACTAGTGATCGACATAAAATCCCTGCCCCAGGGGGCTTACATTTTAGGAAAGTCAAAAGGAAATTTATTTTTAAAAATTGTTAGCTAGGCTGGGCACATGGCTTACACCTGTAATCCCAGCACTTTGGGAGGCTAAGGCAGGTGGATCACCTGAGGTCGTGAGTTCGAGACCAGCCTGGCTAACATGGTAAAATCCTGTCCCTACTAAAAATACAGAAAAAAAAAAATTAGCAGGGAGTGATGGCAGATGCCTGTAGTCCCAGCTACTTGGGAGGCGGAGGCAGGAGAATCGCTTGAACTGGGAGGTGGAGGCTACAGTAAGCCAAGATCATGCCACTGCACTCCAGCCTGGGTGACAGAGCAAGACTCTGTCCCAAAAAAAGGAAAATTGTTAGCCAGCTGGGTACAGTGGTACCCACCTGTATTCCTGGCTACTTGGGAGGCAGAGACTGAAGGAGCCCAGGAATTGGAGCTCAGCCTGGACAACATAGTGAGACCTCGTCTTTAAAAATAAAATAAAATGTTGGCCGGGCGCGGTGGCTCAAGCCTGTAATCCCAGCACTTTGGGAGGCCGAGACGGGCGGATCACGAGGTCGGGAGATCGAGACCATCCTGGCTAACACGGTAAAACCCCGTCTCTACTAAAAAAATACAAAAAACTAGCCGGGCGAGGTGGCAGGCGCCTGTAGTCCCAGCTACTCGGGAGGCTGAGGCAGGAGAATGGCGTGAACCCAGGAGGCGGAGCTTGCAGTGAGCTGAGATCCGGCCACTGCACTCCAGCCTGGGCGACAGAGCAAGACTCCGTCTCAAAAAAAAAAAATAAAAAAAATAAAATAATAAAATAAAATAAAATGTTTTCAATTGTTAGCTATTGACTAGTGCTATGAAGAAAATAAAAATGGGGACCTAGACAAGGGTCATATTCCTCAAAGTGCCATTCCCTAAGGAGCTTGTGCCAGAATAAATCTACACACAGTCTCCTTCATCAAGATAGGCCTGCTGTGAAAAAATAACTTCAGCTGCATTCGGTGGTGTGCCTGGTGTCATAGTTGATGTGCCCACAGACAGTTACAGGCTGGTGGCCCATCCAGGGCTACTTTGAATAACCCTGGGACAGGCAGTGACTTTTGGGACAGCCACAAGTGTTTTTCAGATGAATGGGAGGATGCCGGTGGTCCTCTTCCCCCACCTGGTCCTGGGCAGCCTGCCGTTCCTCTTGTTCCAGGTCGCCCTGGAGACTCTCCTGCTCCGAGGGCCCCACAAGCCACCGACACACCTGCTCGCTGACTATCGCTACACAGGTGACGGGGAAAGGCTGCCGGGCTGGTTTGGCCCAGCTGAGACCCCTATGAATCGGCCAGTTCTGTTGCAAGCTCTGCCTCTGCCTCCTGGAGTTCTCTTCGGGGCCTTTGCCTGCCTTTCAGGAGGGCCTCTCCTTATCAGGATGACTCAGTGGGCCCCACACTCTGCTAGTGGGATCCTGCTTCACCCTTTCCCAGTGGTTTCCTTACAGACTCTGCCCAGCCACAAAGGGAATGATCCTGGCCAGCGGGAGGGGAGATGGGCTTAGGTTCAGTGGTTGAATCCATCAGCCCTGGAGACAGGCTGCCAGGGCCCCCACCTGCCCTTAGGAAGCGACTGAAGCCTCAGTTGCCACATCTGTTAAGTGGGGCTAGTAGTGGTCCCTCCCTTCTGGAGACTCGGAGTTTATTTTATGAGTTTGGCACATAATTGGTGCTCAGTAATGGCAGCTATAAAAGGGAAGGTGGTCTGCATTTCAGCCATGGCTGTGGTCCCAGGACAAATGGCCTTCCCCCTGTTGGCTGTGTTCTTTGATAGGTTCAGACGTCTGGACCCCTATAGAGAAGAGGCTTTTTAAGAAGGCGTTCTATGCCCACAAGAAGGACTTCTACTTGATACACAAGACGGTAAAGTGAATGTGGGCTGGTGTCCAAGGCCTTGCCTCACACAGCTGAGACAAGCTCGAGCTGCAGGGCTGGTCGGGGTCGGAGGGCCCCACCCTCACCTGCCTGTGGCAGCACTCTTAGTGTAGACAGTTTACAGTGTCAAAAAGCCATCCTCATGAACAGCTCCAAATGGTAGAGACCTGCATCACCTGCACACAACAGTCTTCCATGCCCCTCCTCGCAGTCCTGCTTCTGACTGGTGACCTCTGTTACGTATTCCACCAAGCAACAGGCGTTTCTGTCTGTACAAATTTTATATATACAGGTATGCATATACTTTTAAAAAGATAAGGGCCATCCATGGTGGCTTATGCCTGTAATCCCAGCACTTTGGGAGGCCAGGGCGGGAGGATCACTTGAGGTCAGGAGTTCCAGACCAGCCTGGCCAACGTGGTGAAACCCCGTCTACTCAAAATACAAAAATTAGCCAGGCATGGTGGTGAGTAATCCCAACTAGATGGCAGGCTGAGGCATGAGAATCATTTGAACCCGTGAGGCAGAGGTTGCAGTGAGTGGGGATTGTGCCACTGCACTCCAGCCTGGGTGACAGAGTAAGACTCTGTCTCAAAAAAAAAAAAAAAAAAAAAGGCCAGGTGTGGTGGTTTACACCTGTAATCCCAGCACTTTGGGAGGTCGAGGTAGGTGGATCACCTGAGGTTGGGAGTTCCAGACCAGCCTGACCAACATGGAGAAACCCCGTCTCTACTAAAAATACAAAATTAGCCGGGCGTGGTGGTACATGCCTGTAATTCCAGCTACTCGGGAGGCTGAAGCAGGAGAACTGCTTGAACCTGGGAGGCGGAGGTTGCGGTGAGCCAAGATCCCACTATTGCACTCCAGCCTGGGCAACAACAGTGAAACTCCATGTCAAAAAAAGAAAAAAAGGATGAGGTCAGGTGCAGTGGCTCATGCCTGTAATCCTAGCACTTTGGGAGGTCAAGGTGGGAGGACTGCTTGAGCCTAGGAGTTCAAGATCAGCCTGGGCAATATAGTGAGACCTTATCTCTACAAAAAAGTTAAATACTAGCTTAGCTTGGTGCTGCGTGCCTGTAGTCCCAGCTACTCGGGAGGCTGAGGTGGGAGGATTGCTTGAGCCTGGGAGGTGAAGGCTGCAATGAGGCAAGATTGCGCCACTGCACTCCAGCCTGGGTGACAAAATGAGACTGTCCCCCCAAAAAAACCCAAAGGATAAGATCTCACTACATATAATGTCCTGCTGCTTATTTTCTGTTCAAAAAAAAAAAAACCCAAAAAACTTGGATGTACACAAAATTGCACATAATTGAAGTATAATAAGATTTGCTAAGTTTTGACATAGATACTACACCTGGGAAACCATCACCACAGTCAACATAAAGAGCGTGTCCCTCAGCCCTGAATCTCCTCCTGCCCCATAGTAATCACTCCCCATTGCACCCCCTGTCCTCAGTCAGCACTGATCTGCCAGGGCACTGTAAGTTCGTTTTCATTTCCTAGAGTTTGCTATAAATGGAGTAGTCACACAGTATGAACTCTGCTTGGTCCAGCTTCTTGCACTCAGCATCATGATTTTGAGTTCATCCATGTTCCATGTATTGATAGATCTCCCCTTTTCACTGCTGAATAGTATTCCGCTGGATGGACGTACCACGGTTTGTGTAATCATTTGCCTGTTGGTGGACATTTGAGTGGCTTCCAGTTTGGGGTGACTATAAATAAATTTGTTATGAACATTCAGGTACAAGTCTTGGTATTGACATGTACTTTGTTTTCTTTTTTTTTTTTTTTTTTTTTTTTTTTGAGACGGAGTCCGCTCTGTCACCCAGGCTGGAGTGCAGTGGCGCCATCTCAGCTCACTGCAAGCTCCGCCTCCTAGGTTCACGCCATTCTCCTGCCTCAGCCTCCCGAGTAGCTGGGACTACAGGCGCCCGCCACCTCGCCCGGCTAGTTTTTTGTATTTTTCAGTAGAGACGGGGTTTCACCGTGTTAGCCAGGATGGTCTCGATCTCCTGGCCTCGTGATCCGCCCGTCTCGGCCTCCCAAAGTGCTGGGATTACAGGCTTGAGCCACCGTGCCCGGCCGACATGTACTTTGTTTTCTAGAGGAGTAAATACCAGGAATGGAATGACTTAGTAGGTGTACGCTTAACTTTTTAATAAACCGCCAAACAATTTTCCGAAGTAGTTGTATCATTTCACATTTCTACCGGCAGGAAATGAGATGTCTAGTTGCTCCACAACCTCGCTAGCCCTGGGTAGGGCCAGTCCTTTTAATTCCAGCCATTCTCATGACAGTGTGGTGGCATCGCATGGTGTTTCCTTCATGACTGACAATGCTGAGCATCTTTTCATGGGCCTGTTTACTGTCTGTATGCCTTCTTTGGTGAGGTGTCTGTTCATATCTCTTGCATATGTTTTTATTGGGATGTCTGTGTTTTGTTTTGTTTTTTGTTTTTGTTTTTGAGATGGAGTACTTACTCTGTCACCCAGGCTGGAGTGCAGTGGCACAATCCACGCTCACTGCAACCTCTGCCTCCCAGGTTCAAGCGATGCTCTTGCTTCAGCCTCCTGAGTAGCTGGGATCACAGGTGCCCACTACCACGCCTGGCTAATTTTTGTATTTTTAGTAAGGACGGGGTTTTGCTGTGTTGGCCAGGCTGGTCTTGAACTCCTGACCTCAGGTGATCTACCCACATCAGCCTCCCAAAGTGCTGGGATTACAGGCGTGAGCCACCGCACCCAGCCATCTGTGTTTTTATTATTAAGTTGTAGCAGTTCTTTATCGGTTCAGGATACATGTCATTTATCCAGATTCATGCTTTGGGAATGTTTTCTCCCAATCTGTAGCTTTTTAATCTCTTAACAATGTCTTTTAAAGAAAAATTTTGTCATTTTGATGAAGTCATTTATTAATTTTTCTTTTATGGACTATGCTTTTGGTGTTGTATCTAAGAATTCTTTGCCTAACCCAACCACAAAGATTTTCCCCTTGTTTTCTCTAGAAGTTTTGTGTGTGTGTGTGTGAGAGACAGAGTCTCGCTCTGTCGCCCAGGCTAGAGTGCAGTGGCAAGATCTCGGCTCACTGCAAGCTCCACCTCCCAGGTTCATGCCATCCTCCTGCCTCAGCCTCCCGAGTAGCTGGGACTACAGGTGCCCGCCACCACCATGCCCGGCTAATTTTTTGTATTTTTGGTAGAGACGGGGTTTCACCATGTTAGCCAAGATGGTCTTGATCTCCTGACCTTGTGATCTGCCCACCTCGGCCTCCCAAAGTGCTGGGATTACAGGTGTGAGCCACCACGCCCGGCCTTCTCTAGAAGGTTTATAGTTTTAGGTTTTACACTTAGGTTTACAATTCATTTCATGTTAATTTTTGTATATGGTGTAAAATATGAGTTAAAGTTCATTTTTTGCATGTGGATATTCTTTTGTACCTTTTGTTGAAAAGACAAAAAGTAGTACCATACTGTTTTTACTACTGTAGCTTTATAAGTCTTGAAATCATGTATTACCATATGAACTTTCTAAGTAACTTATACATTTTTACCAAAAAAAAAAAAAAAAACCTGCTACGATTTTGATTGGTACAGCATTGACTCTATAGGCCAATTGAGGGAGTTGACATTTTTTTTGGAGAATGGAGTTTCCTCTTGTTGCCCAGGCTGGAGTACAGTGGCCGCGATCTTCACTCCTGCAACCTCACCTCCCAAGTTCAAGCGATTCTCGTACCTCAGCCTCCCAAGTAGCTGGGATTACAGGCGCCCACCACCATGCCTGGCTAATTTTTTAATTTTTAGTAGAGACAAGTTTCACCATGTTGGCTAGGCTGATCTTTTGAACTCCTGACCTCAGGTGATCCACCTACCTCAGCCTCCCAAAGTGCTGGGATTACAAGCGTGAGCCACCGCACCTGGCCAAGGAGAGTTGACATTTTAATAACACTCAGTTTCTGACCCATGAACAGGGGCTGTGTCTCTATGCGTCATCTTTAATTTCTCTTAGCAGTGTTTTCAAGTTTTTATTTGTTCTTATTTCTTTTAAGATCTAGGATCTCACTCTGTCGCCCAAGCTGGAGTACAGGGGTGTGATCATAGTTCACTGTACCCTTTGACCTCCTGGGCTCAAGTGATCCTCCAGCTTTGAGTAGGTGGGACTACAGGGGTGTGTCATCACACCTAGCTCTGGTATAACATTTTTCTTTTTTTTTTTTTTTGAGACGGAGTCTTGCTCTGTCACCCAGTCTGGAGTGTAGTGGTATGATCTCAGCCCACTGCAACCTCCACCTCCTGGGTTCAAGCGATTCTTCTGCCTCAGCCTCCTGAGTATAGCTGGGATTACAGGTGCACACCACCACACCCGGCTAAATTTCTTGTATTTTTAGTAGAGATGGAGTTTCCCGATGTTGGTCAGGGTGGTCTCAAACTCCTGACCTCTGGTGATCCTCCTGCCTCGGCATCCCAAAGTGGTGGGATTACGAGTGAGAGCCACCGCGCCTGTCCTCTGGCATAACTCTTTGAACATATATTAAATAGTTATGGTAACCTTTCATGTCCTTCCCTGCTCATTCTAACATCTGTGTCTGTGGTGGGTTGACTTTGACAGATTGGGTTTTCTCCTCCTGATGTGCCATGTTATCCTGCTTCTTAGCATGCATGGTGATTTTCACCAGATCACAGGCATTGTGAATGTTAGCTGTTGGATGCTGGATATTTTTGCAGCCTTATAAATATTCTTGAGTTTTGTTCTGGGACACAGCTACTTTTAGATTCAGTTTTAGATTTTTTAGATGGGACCAGCATAGCTCTTCTCTAAGGCTGATTATTTCTCCTTACTGAGGCAAGACTGTGTCACTGCCCTACCCAGTGCCCCCTGAATCATGAAGTTTCCCACTCTGGCTGTGGGAACGGGCACTCTTCCTGGCGCTGTAGGAGCAGCAGGCACTTTTCCCTTTCATTGTTTTGGATAGCTCTTTACCCAGCTTTGACTGGTCTGTTCCCATGCATGTGCTGGGCAGTCTTTGGCTGAGTCCTTGGGGGAAATTTGCTCCCCATCTCTGGAGTGTTCTGTGTGCAGCTCTTTCCTCTCCCATCCTCTGTCTTGTGGGCTCTACCGTCCTGGTCTCCGGGGGCACTGTGCTCCACCTCAGCTCCCTAAGTCCTGCTGGGTTCTGTCTAAATTGCCCCTGCCTGGGTGGTGGCCTGGAAACACAAGGTGATAAGCCAGAGCAGTGGCAGCTTACTTCCTGTCAGGGTTCACTGCCCTTTGTTGAATGATGCCTGGTGTCTTGCCAAACATTGTTTATATTTTGACTCTGTTTTCATTGTTTTGGACAAGAGGGTAAATCTGGTTCTGTTGCTCCATCTTGTTCAGAAGCAGAAGTCCAACTTTTTTTTAAACTTAGTGATGTTTCTTAGGCAGAGTTTGTGCTGTTTTGACTCCTCGTTTGTGAATACTTAAAAAGTTGAAAAACATTTGGGTGGAGAATGTCTTTTCTGGAGTGAGCTCAATAGCCAGTTTTATTTCCTGAAAAATTTTCTTCCTAGAGCAATTAAACTTCTCCTTTTTTTTCTTTCTTTTTTTTTTTTTAAAGAGACGCTCGCCGGGCGCGGTGGCTCATGCCTGTAATCCCAGCACTTTGGGAGGCTGAGGCAGGCAGATCACGAGGTCAGGAGTTCGAGACTAGCCTGGCCAATAAGGTGAAACCCCGTCTCTACTAAAAACACAAAAAATAGCTGGGTGTGGTGGTGCACACCTGTAGTCCCAGCTACTCGGGGGGCTGAGGCAGAAGAATCGCTTGAACCCAGGAGGTGGAGGTTGCAGTGAGCCGAGTCCGTGCCATTGCACTCTGGAGTCTCAAAAAAGAGATACTCGCTCTGGAGTGCCATGACACATCATAGCTCACTGGTGACCGGGCGCAGTGGTTCAGGCCTGTAATCCCAGCACTTTGGGAGGTCGAGGCAGGCAGATCACCTGAGATCAGGAGTTCAAGACCATCCTGGCCAACATGGTGAAACCCCGTCTCTACAAAAATACAAAAATTAGCTGGGCATGATGGCAGGTACCTGTAATCCCAGCTACTCAGGAGGCTAAGGTGGGAGAATCACTTGGACCCGGGAGGTGGAGGTTGCAGTGAGCCAAGATCATGGCATTGTACTCCAGCCTGGACGACAGGGTGAGATTCTGTCTCAAAAAAAAAAAAAGCTCACTCTAACCTTGAACTCCTGGGCTCAATCGGTCATCTCGCCTCAGCGTCTTAAGTAGCTGGGACCACAGGCATGCACCACTATGACTGGCTAATTTTTAAAATATTTTGTAGAGATAGGGTCTTGCTATGTTGCCCAGGCTGGTCTCAAACTCCTGACCTCAAGTAGTCCTCCTGCCTCAGCCTCTCAAAGTGCTGGGATTACAGGCGTGAGCCACCAAACCCAGCTTCCCTTTTGTTTTTAACAGAAGTTATTTTTAGTGGGATCCTTTCTTAGTGGAGGAACGGGAAAATGATCTCGTAGGTTCGTGCTGTGCACTCAAAACCTCCCCTTCTTCTAGAGTGGGCCACTTCCTGCCAAGACTTTAGAGGCTCTGCCTAGCTGTTGTAATGTCTGTGTGGTATTCTGCCTGTAGAGGGCATTCCGATTTATTAGCATGATGTCACAGTTAGTGTCCCTGGAGGGACCTTTGTGCGCATCTTCCTCAGGAAAGAATACCTGGGCTGGAATGACTGCTCAGAATGTGCAGGCTTAAGTACTGGTGGCTACTGTGTGGCTGCACTTTGAACGGCCTCATCCCCAGGAAGGATTTTGTGGTCCTGTGCCTTTGTGGTGAGTGGTGACGCCAAGCCAAAGGAAGAGATCCTTCCAAAGGGCTTTCCAAAGGAGGCAGCCGGCCCAGTGGCAAGGTCACACTCCCAGGGCCCGCGTGGCACGGCCACAGCCTGCTTGTTTTCTTTCACTAGATCCAGACAAAGACGGTAGCTCAGTGCGTTGAGTATTATTACATCTGGAAAAAAATGATCAAGTTTGACTGTGGCCGAGCCCCAGGGCTAGAAAAGAGGGTCAAGAGAGAGCCGGAGGAGGTGGAAAGGACAGAGGAAAAGGTAGAGGAACCGGGGCAGTGTCGGGAGCTCGTCTCTCCTCCCAGTGCCTGCTGCCTGTGGAGTTGGAGGGTGGGGTCAGAGGGCGGGGATGCTCCTGATGGAAGGGTTTCCCTGCAGGAGACACGTGTGCCCTCAGCTCTGTGCCTCTCTTACAGCAGGACAGGTCAGCACCCTTATGTCACTTTTGCTCCCTCTGCAGGTCCCATGCAGCCCTCGGGAGAGACCCAGCCACCATCCAATTCCTGAGTTAAAGATAAAAACCAAGAGTTATAGGAGGGAGTCCATCCTCAGCTCCAGCCCAAATGCAGGCCCCAAGCGGACCCCCGAGCCGTCGGGAAGTGTGGAGAGCCAGGGCATTTTTCCATGCAGAGAGTGTGAAAGGTACCCAGCTTTCTCCTGGAGATGCCCCCAGGGCTCCCAGCCTCAGCCCGCCATGATCCCTTCCTCCTTGCTCTGACCCCATGTCCTCTGGTGACTCCTCAGGGTGTTTGACAAGATCAAGAGTCGAAATGCCCACATGAAGCGGCACCGCCTTCAGGACCACGTGGAGCCCATCGTCAGGGTGAAGTGGCCGGTGAAGCCCTTCCAGCTGAAGGAAGAGGAGCTGGGAGCTGACATCGGCCCCCTGCAGTGGTGATTCCCATGGCAGGAAGTCCAAATGGGGCCTCTGGTGCTGCCCCTCCTCCCTTTGGCCTCTCCAGGGTGTTTGGGGTACCCTTCTGCCTCCCCCCACCCTCCCCATCCCCCGTTGGCCAACCAGCCTGCAAACGTGGCGGGCATTTGGCCACAGATAGGCAGGAGGAGCTCAGTTGTTGGACAGCTATGCAGTCCCTGTCCAGTGGCGCTGGAGGCTCTACTCTCCTTAGGTTCATAGTCTCTCCCCTTCTTTCCCTTCCACTTCTAGAGCAGGGAGGCTTGGGGAGGGGAAAAGTTAGCTCTGGGTAGCTCTTAAATCTTAGCCTCAGTTGTGGGGTTTGGTTTCATGTGTTAGATAAGGCCAAGACGTAGAGAATCAGTGGGAAAAAACCTTGAGATCTCCAGCATGCTGGGCCCCTCCCCAGGGCGGGGACTCTGCCTTCCAGATTCAGTCCCTAGTCTTGCGATGAATTCTGCATTGTTCCGTGTTTTTTGTACGTGTCAACTCATAAATCTGATTAAATTGGGTTCTTGAGCCGCTGTCTTTGACTTCCCTGCCTATTGATCCAATAAAGGCTTAGGAACCCCACCACGTGCTAAGGCCAGGAGGTGAGTCAGCTGTGGCCTGCCCTGGGGGCTGGGGGCCTTGGGGAGAAGACAGGCATGTTGATTTGGACATTCATTCAGCAAACATCCACGAAGCACCTGCTGTAGAATGCACTGGACGTTGCCAATCGGTGCACCAGGAATAGTGAAGTAAGACAGGCCCCTTTCCTCACGGACCTTCCCTTGTAGGAGCAGGAAGGTAGCAGTAATAATAAGCAAACAAGGTGATTTTGGGTCTTGATACTGGAAATGCTTTTGGCTGTAACATAAGAGTTGGTGTTGATTTAAACAATCATGGAGTTTGGTTGTCCCTGTGGGGGTTCAGCCTTGGAATCAGGGACCCGGGGCAGGGGCAGGGGCAGAACCAGGGCTCCAGCAGAGGCGAGAATAACCTTGAACCAAAATCCAGACCTGCAGGGGGCAGGGGAGTCAGGGAAGAGAAAACAACCCCCCTCCCTGCCTCCCTTTTTAAGAGTGAGAAAAACTTTAACAGCTCCCAGCAGATGCCCGTATGTCTCATTGAGCCTGTGTTCGCTTCTAAACTGATCCCTGTTAGTGAGAAGGGAAATGACCACAGTTAGGCTAGACCACTCAAGATGCAGCTCCATGGCCAGGTGCAGTGGCTCTTGCCAGTAATCGCAGCACTTTGGGAGGCCAAAGCAGGCGGATCATGAGGTCAAGAGATCAAGACCATAGTAGCCAACATGATGAAACCCCGTCTCTCCTAAAAATACAAAAATTAGCTGGGTGTGGTGCCACGTGACTGTAATCCCAGTGACTTGGGAGGCTGAGGTAGGAAAATCGCTTGAACCCGGGAGACGGAGGTTGCAGTGAACTGAGATTGTGTCACTGCATTTCAGCCTGGTAGAGCAAGATTCCGTCAGAAAGAAAAGAAAGGTAGACTCCACAGTGGCTCACACCTGTAATTCCAGCACTTTGGGAGGCCAAGGTAGGTGGATCACTTGAAGTCAGGAGTTTGAGACCAGCCTGGCCAACATGATGAAACTCCATCTCTACTAAAAATACAAAAAAATTAGCCAGGCATGATGTTGGACACCTGTAGTCCCAATTACTCAGGAGGCTGAGGCAGGAGAATCACTTGAACTTGAGGGGTGGAGGTTGTAGTGGGCCAAGATTGTGCCACTGCACTCCAGCCTGGGCAACAGAGTTGTCAGTGACTCACACGTCAGTGGGAGGTGGTCAAGGAAAGGACAGATCGAGTTGGCAGGGCAGGTTTGAGCCTGAGCAGCTGTAGTCGATGCCATTGGCTCAGATGGGGAATTGACTGCAGAGGATTGATTGCATCGGGGTGTGATCATGTCTATGGTAGGGTGTGCTGTGTTCTGAGGGGCTGGGAAAGTAGACGGCAGTGTCAGGAGGTTTCACAGAGGGCCCACCTATCAGCTAAGGCCTAAAGATTGGGAGGGAAGGGGAGCAGAGGTGGACGCTGAGTTTGAAGCAGCTGGAACACTGCAGTTAAGGGAAGGGGTTCAGACGTCAGATGAACCTCATCCATCCTGGCTCCTCTTACCTCCTTGTAAACTAGGGCGAATCACTTTCCCTGTGGGAGCCTCAGTTTTCTCAATCTGTAAAATGGGATGAAAATTGCCCCTCCTCAACCCCTGCAACCTATCAGTTAAATAAAATGTAAATTATGGCCAGGTGTGGTGGCTCACGCCTGTAATTCCACACTTTGGAAGTCCGAGGTGGGCGGATCACTTGAGGTCAGGAGCTTGAGACCAGCATGGGCAACATGGTGAAACCCCATCTCTACTAAAAATATAAAATACGAAAATTAGCCAGGCATGGTGGTGCATGCCTGTAATCCCAGCTACTTGGGTGGCTAAGGCACAAGAATTGCTTGAATCCAGAGGTGGAGGTTGCACTGAGCAGAGATCGTGCCACTGCACTCCAGCCTGGGCAACAGAGCGAGACTCCATGTCAAAATAAATAAATAAAAATAAAATGTAAAGTAAGCATTTGGAAGGGTGCACCATAAGAAATGAACAGCTACTAGTTAACAAGCTCTCATGTGATTGCTAATATTGTTTGGATCCCATCCTAAATAAATCCAATGAACTCTGGAAATGGAAAAATACTCCCTGGTTGAAAAGGCTGAGGGGTATATTATCTGTTGCTGCATGACAAATTACCCTGAAAGGGAACAGCTTAAACAGAAGCTTTTACATAGCGCTGCTGCTTTGACAGACATGGAACCAAAACTGCTTGTGGTAATCCAGGCTCACCCCCACCTGCTCTGTGGTCAGGACACAGTGGCAACCACAAGTGGGTGGTCCAGGCAAGTCTATTCATGTATGAAGAGAGTTGGGGGAAGACTTACGCCTTGCTCTGCTCAGCCAACCCCCTAGATAACAGCGGTTTCTCAAACTGTGGTCCCTGGATTATCTGCATCCTAATTTTACTTTTTTTTTTGAGAGGAGACAGGGTCTCACTCTGTTGCCCAGGTTGGAGTGCAGTGGCACCATCATAGCCCACTGCAGCCTCAAACTCCTGGGGTCAAACAATACTCCCACCTCCACCTCCCAAGGAGTAATTTAAAAATTTTTTAATTTGGTAGAGATAGGGTCTTGCTTTGTTGCCTAGGTTGGTCCTTAACTCCTAGGCTCAAGCAGTCCTCCCACCTTGGTCTCCCAGAGTGTTGGGATTACAGGCATGAGCTACCAGGTCTGGCTGCATCTTAATTATATGGGGTTCTGTTTTTTAAAAATGCAGATTCCTCTGACCCACCACAGACTCAGAATTGGAACCATTGTGGGTATGGCCTTCGAACCTGTTTTATTTAAAGAAGATTTTTAGGATAGTTTTAGATTTGTAGAAAAATTGCAATGACAGCAAAAAAAAAATCCCACATACCCGTTTCCCCTATGATTAACATCTTATATTAGAATGGTACATTTATTACCATGAATGAACTAATATGGCACAATATTATTAACTAAACTTCATAGTTTATGTAGCTTTCCTTAGTGTTTTTTGTTTGTTTTGAGATGGAGTCTCACTCTATTGCCCAGGCTGTAGCACAGTGGCACAATCTTGGCTCACCACAACCTCCGCCTCCCGGGTTCAAGCAATTCTTCTGCTTCAGCCTCCCGAGTAGCTGGGACTATAGGTGCCCGCCACCATGCCCGGCTAATGTTTGTATTTTTAGTAGAGATGGGGTTTTGCCATGTTAGCCAGGCTGCTCTCGAAAGCCAGGCAGCTCACGAACTCCTGACCTCAGGTGATCCACCCGCCTCAGCCTCTCAAAGTGGGATTACAGGCGTGAGCCACTGCGCCCGGCCGATTTCCTTGGTTTTTTTAACCTAATGCCCTTCTGTCCCAGGATCCCACCCAAGGTAAGACATTACATTTAGCATCCATGTATCCTGGGCTGTGACGGTTTCTCAGACTTTCCTTGTTTTGATGACTTGACAGTGTTACTTGTTTGAGACTGAGTCTCCCTCTTGTTGCCCAGGCTGGAGTGCAATGAGGTGATCTCGGCTCACTGCAACCTCCGCCTCCCGGGTACAAGTGATCCTCCTGCCTCAGCCTCCCAAGTAGCTGTGATTACAGGCATGCACCACCACACCCAGCTAAGTTTTTTGTATTTTCAGTAGAGACAGGGTTTCGCCATGTTGGACAGGCTGGTCTCGAACTCCTGGCCTCAAGTGATCCTCCTGCCTTGGCCTCCCAAAGTACTGGGACTACAGGTGACACACTGTGCCCACCAACAGTTTTGAGGAGTACTAGGCAAGTGTTTTGGAGGATGTGGTTCAATGGGAATTTGTCTAGTGTTTTTTTCATGATTAGATTGAAAGATCCCAGAAGTAAAGAGCCATTTTAATCACATGACTTATCAATGTTGAGGTTAACCCAACAACCTGGATGTCAAAGTCCGGTTTCTCCACTGTAAATTTAGTCTTTTTCTCCCCTTTCCTGCACCCTCCTCTTTGAAAGGAAGTCACTATGCACAGTCCATACTTACAGAATGGGGAGGTATCCTTCACCTTCTTGACAGCAGAGTATCTACACAGATTATTTGGAATTCTTCTGCACAAACTATTTGTCTATTCTCCCCCCTTTATTTTTCTCTATTCATCTTTATGACCACAGGCTCATGGATACTTTATATTTGGGATTATAATGCAATACTACTTTATTTTGCTGCTCAAATTGTTCCAGCTTTGGCTATTGGGAGCTCTTTCAGTTGGCACCCTGGCATACCCCCTAATTTTGTGTGTGAGCACACGTGTGGAATACTTCCTTCCTCTCTGGCACTACAAAGTGATACTGCGGTGAGCTATGATTGTGCTGCCGCACTCCAGCCTGGGCGACAGAGCGAGACCCTGTCTCCAAAACCAACAACCCAAAGAGTGAGACCTGTCTCAAAAACCAACTACTCAGTTTTCTGGGGCAGCAGGAGGTATGTTTGAATCTGAACTTTTTTTTTTTTTTTTTAGAGACAGAGTCTTGCTATGCTGCCCAAGGCGGGACTTGAACCGGACTCAAACTCCTGGGACCAAGCGATCCTCCCGCCTCCGCCTCCCGAGTAGCTGGGATTACAGGCACGAGACACCGCGCCCATCTTCGAATCTGAATTTTTTAACACGCTGTCTTCAGCTTTTTTTTTTCCTAAGTCTCACTCTGTCGCCCAGGCTGAAGTGCAGTGGCACGATCTCGGCCCACTGCAACCTCCACCTCCCCGGTTCAAGCGATTCTCCTCCCTCAGACTCCCAAGTAGCTGGGATTACGGGCGTGAGCCACCATACCCGGCTAATATTTGTATTTTAGTAGAGCGGGGTTTCGCCATGTTGGCCGGGCTGGTCTCAAACTCATGACCTCAGGTGAGCCGCCCGCCTCGGCCTCCCAAAGTGCTGGGATTACAGGCGTGAGCCACTGCGCCCGGCCCTCTTCATCTATTTTTTATGAAACCAGAGTTAGAGAACTTCTTAAGTTTTTGTTTCCAGTCTCTCAACTACTTCACCGGTCTCCCCAAAGCATTTCCAGTACTGGCCGGTAGAGGGAGCAAGAAAAAGCAGAATGGTTTCCTTTTCCCACAAACGCCTTTCCAAGTGAAGAAACGGGCGAAACCAGCCGTGGGGCGGGACTAAGATCTGCGCAGAACTGTCAAACCCGGGCTTGGGCCCCGAGTTGTCACGTGAGTGTCCGCGGTCAGCTGACTCTGCCGGAGTACTTCAGGGAGGGCGCGGGTGGCCCCCCTAACAACGCGAGCCGAGGGCTGCTGCTGATTGGTGGAGGAGGATCCAGCGGCAACACCGTGGGGCGGGGCCTCGGCGGTGAGTATTGCCATTGCCTTCCGCAGGGTCACGTGGGAGGTGAGGTACACAGCGCTGAGGAGAAAGTGGGGCGTCGTTGTCCTGTGTGTGCGCATGCGTTGAGGTCTCGGGACGCCGATTGGGGGGTCCCGAGTCACGGGCGGCGTGCGGCGGCTGGTGGGGGCGTGGCCGGCGGAGCGGGCGCCGCGCTACGAGGCCTCTGGTTGGCCAGCACGAGTCACGTGATTCCGGGCCGCAGGCGCCGCGCGCCGGTGCGACGTCAACGCAGCCGGGCGACTTCTCCCGATCTGTGTTCCGCGGCCCGGCCGCGGCTGAGTCTTCCCAGGGCCAGTGTCGGGCGCTTTGCTGATTCCTTTTGTGGCCGCCATGGACAATTCCGGGAAAGAAGCGGAGGCGATGGCGCTGTTGGCCGAGGCGGAGCGCAAAGTGAAGAACTCGCAGTCCTTCTTCTCTGGCCTCTTTGGGTGAGAACCGGGCTGAGGGGTCGGCCGGGACCTAGGCTGAGAGGACGAAGGAGTCACGGTCGGAGGTGGCGGGTTAGGGCACGCAGAGCTCGGGCCGAGGGGACGGAGAGGAACCTGGAATGAGGTGACATGGCCTGAAGCGGCAGAGGCGACACAGGCTGAGGGCCAAGAGCCTGGGCCGGGGCAACACGGTTTGAGGAGAGACGGTCTGACATGGCGGAAGGGATTTGGGCTGAGGACACACGGACAGAGGCGACACTGTCTTGAGGCGAGGAAGGGGACCCAGGCCGAAGACAGGCCAGCGGGAGGGGGAGAACCTGAACCGAGGGAATACGTCCTGAAGCCTTGGAGGGGACCGGCTTGGGGGGAGGGAGGGAGTCCGGGAGATAAGCCAGGTCCGGAGGCTTTTCAGAGCTCTAGGGGAATGTGAAGCCTCTCAGGCGGCAGTGATGGGGCCTGGGGCTGGGGACGCCTGCCCGAGGGACTGACCTTTTCATCCCCCGGGGCAGTGAATTTGCGTGGGCCCTGGGCAGTGAGGGTGAAGGCTGAAGGGGGCTGACACCTTTGGAGGGGCTCAGGGCTTAGATGATCCTAGGAGCAGTGAGCCGCGTCTGAAGTGTGGGGGGGTGCCTGGGGTGAGTACGGCCCTGGTTAGCAGTGACTAGTTTAAGGACAGCTGAGCGGAGGAACCGGGATGATGGAGTCAAGACTGTGGCGGTCTCAGCCCTTTGGGAGGCCGAGGTGAGTAGATCATCTGAGGCCGGGAGTTCGAGACCAGCCTGACCAACATGGTGAAACCCCGTCTCTACTAAAAATACAAAAATTAGCTGGGCCTGGTGGCGGGTGCCTGTAATCCCAGCTACTCGGGAGGCTGGGGCAGGAGAATCACTTGAACCCAGGAGGCGGAGGTTGCAGTGAGCCGAGATCGCGCCTCTGCACTGCACTACAGCCTGGCAACTGAGTGGGACTCCGTTTCAAAAAAAAAAAAAAAAAAGCAAAGAAAAAAACCTGAGGAGGCCTGGGTTGAGGCTGGAGACTCCTGGGTGGGGGAACGCGTGGTGGTGGCTTGGCCAAGGAGATGGAGGGATAACAGGGAGAGACGGGGACTGAGAGAATCAAAACTGGGGATCAAATTCCTGCTGTGTGATCCTCGAGTAATGGGGATGACAGGAACATGCTGAGAAGAGGGATGGGAAAAGGCTTGGGAGACAGAACTAATGCATGTGACATGGCATAAAACTCACGGTAGCTCCTAAAAGCTGACACCACCATCCTGTGATAATTTTAGTGGCTTAGAAGTATTAAGAGCCCAGGTTTGAAATGTGGCTCTGCCACTTACTTCATGACTTTGGGTAAATGGTTTAGTCTCTCTGTTAAAGGAGATCATAAATCTAACCTGCCTCCCATTTGCTATGAGTGTTAGAATTGAGTCTGGCGTGGAGTTACATCTCTGAGAGTGTTAGCTGTTGTTAATGTGACTTCCCAGAAGGAAACAGGTTTGGAGTGTGCAGAGAGCTGATGGGGTTCAAGGTGGGCGCCCGAGAGGAGAGGTCTGGGAGGGGTCAGGAGAGGGAGAGACAGAAACATGAGTGTGCTAAGAGGAGCTGAAAGGGAGCAGTAAAGGGATCCACGAAGACTTAGTAGGGTTGAGAGGAGCATGAGGCTCTGGGCGGAGGAAGTAAAGGGAGTTTGGCAGGGGGTGGTGGTGTGTGGAGGGGTGGGATCTGTGCTGATGGGGGGACCCGAAAAGGTCAAGGGGAGGCTGTGGAAACTGAGGGGAGGACTGGGAAAGGACTAGTGGACTTGTAGAGAGAACGGTCTGTGGTGGCCCCTCAGAAGCAGAGCCTGGGGAAGTTGGTGGGACTGGGAGTGTCTGCAGAAGGCTGGAGAAGGGGGTTTGGGAGGAGGGCCTGGGGATGGGAAGAGAGGGGGGTAGGAGCCTGGCAGAGGCTGGTAAGACACAAAGGGGAGGGATCTTTCCAAGAGAGGAAGGAACAGGAAAAGGGTTCTGGGCCACGCCCCTTGTTTGAGGTTGGATAATGTTTAGCAAAAGAACTTGAAGAACATGATGGTGAATTGCCTGGTGTGGAGAAACATCTGGGGCTGATGGACTGTATTGATTAGGTGAAAAATATTTTATTTTAGAGGCTGCGAGGAGACAGGGTGTGTGTGTGTTTTCTTTTTCTTCACAAGGGGAGAAGTTCAGGTGCTGTGTTTGGGGGTGGGGCCACGAGCTGGATTTTTGGTGATAGTTTTCCTAGGTGGCTCTGGGTGTCTGATCCCTTTGGCCCGGGGATTAGTGGGCTGTTGGACTGTGTGCTTGGAGGGAGCAGCTAAGTCAGCCCCAAGGCACTTGCTACCTGGTTGGGAAGGCAGGATGCACAGCAAACGCTAGTAAAGTGGAATTACCCACTGTAAGGAAGGGCTCGATTATATCATTCCTGTGACTCTCTGAGCTCAGAGGAAGCAGCGTGAACCAGGGGGAGGCTCATGGTGAGGAGTGAGCTAGGTCCCAAGGAACCCCAGGACTTGCTGGGGAGTGGGGCCGGGGAGGGTGCTTTAGGCAGCAGGGATGGTGCAACAGAGATCTAGCATGAGGGGAAGTTCTGCCTGGAAAGACAGGGAACTGAGATCCAGACGGATCAGAAATGGCTTCCTGGGGGAGAGGTCCCAACCCCAGGGGGATGAACAGGAGTTCTGGGTGCTCTCTGGCAGGGAGCAGCACTCCAGGCAGGGGTTATGATGGAGTATGCCTTAGGAAGACGGAACACAGGGAGTTGCACGTTAGACCATAAAGGTGGAAGCGGCAGGTGAGGCCAGACTAGGAAGGCCTGGTGAGCAAGGGCTGGACCTGGAGGAGGCACTGAAGAGCTCCAAGGAGGCTAAGGGAGGCCCATCCTGGAGAGCTGCTGTTTGCCTTCTAGAAAGGACTGCAGCAGCTGGTGTGGGGGAGAGTGACAGCAGGAGGCTGTTGCAGTGCCGGTAATACTAGCAGATGCAGGTTATTAAGTGCTCTTTCTGACTCGAATCCAGGCCTGGGCCAGGCTCAACCTGCTGATAGATGATATGGATTTAGTCCTCACAAAATCCCCGTGGAGGTAGAGAAACTTGGGGGCTTAGAGAAGAAACTTGGGGGCTTAGAGAAGTTGCCCAGCCACATGGTATAAGTGGGAGAGGTGGCATTCAAACCCGGTTCTGTGTGATTACAGAGCCTTCTCACTTAGCCCCTTTGCTGTGCTACCTCGGTAGTTTCTCCTCAAGGTTCATGACCATTTCTGGACACTACATTTGGGAAGGCTGTTGGCAAACTAGGTGTGTTGGAAAGCCGCCACCCTCTTAACTGTGGTCCCATGGCCGTTTTCTCCAAGTATTTGAAAAAAAGAGCCGGTGTGTTCATCTCAGTTCCTTCCAGCTCCCAGAGGAGCTGACCTGGTGCTGTGGGGGTGTGAGTGAGGTGAGGACAGAGGGCAGAGGGCAGGGAGGATGGGAGGGTGGCCTGACCGGAGCTTGCGTGCCTGGGAGCTGGGAGCACAGTCAGAGGCCAGCTTGGGAGGACCTGTTTGACGGGTGGGAATCACTCAGGCACGTCCTCCTCTCTGATCTGGGTTTGCTTGTGTTCAGCATTTCATAACCCACCTTTATTCAGGTCCTTGGTAGCTGCCAGGACTGGAGAAGGGAGTGTTGGGCCTCAGCTTGTCCTTGGTGCCTCTCCCTTCCCCTTTGGGATCCCAGCAATGACAGCGTCCCACATTGAGGGTCCTCTGCTCCTATCAAAGGGCAAGTCAGAGAGCCTTCACCTGGGACGCAAGGCGGTGGGCGTCTGTGCTGTCGCCCGCTTCGGTGCTCAGACGCCGCCCTTGCTCTTCATTATTTCTGGGCTGCCAGACGCTAGGGGGCTTTGATGCACCAGCAGCCACTGAGGGCGACAGCACCAGCTAGTTAGGAGAAGCTCAAAACCATCCCTGTTCCTCCCCTTGGTGATGGGGGTGCAGCTCAAACTTCTGCTCTGGAAGCAAAAAGACGGAGACTTCCTAACTACAGCACAGTGAGCAAGCAGCAGAAGGGGACGGCTGAGTCCAGGCGCACTAGTTCCCCCTCCCTGCTGCATGTCTCCTGGTAAATCCAGAGTGCCTGCTGTGCCCTTTGGGGATCGTGCGGCTTCTGAATGGCAGCTCTGTTCCCTGGGGCTTTTCCTCATCCCTGATGTCTCCTGGCCACCTCCCCTGCCGCCAAAACAGCCAAAATAAAAACTTCCTTCCTCTTGGATAAAAACGTGTAGAGGGAGTTTCTTCATCTGTGAAATGAAAATCCTAGTCAACTGTTTCCTCGGGTGGTTCTAAAGATAAATGAGACGATGCGTGGGAAGTGGTGGGAGCACGGTGCCTGGCTCTGGTAATGTTTATTAAGGGCTCACTGTCATCTTTATTAGTAGGTATTGTCATTGGAAGTTGAGCTAGAAGTGCTGGAGAAATAGGTGGCAGGGTGTTCTGTATACAAACAGTGCATTCCCAAGATCAGATCTTGACAAATCAGTTACTGTTTGAACTACCTGTAGGCAGTAACTGCGGGACCATGGGAGGGCCAGCTTGTCTGTATAGGGCCTGCATGGGATCTTGGCTGAGACTGGTGTGGGCATGAGCTTCCAGATTTCCCTCCAGACCACCTTCCTCTGCAGAGCATGCAGAGACCCCGGCACCATTTCCAGTGGGCACCCTGGTGAATCACAGTGCCCTGCCAGCTGCCAAGATCCACAACTGAAAACTTGACATCTCTTGTCCAGTCTCAGAGTGGAGTCTTTCCTGAGAGCACACAAGGTTTCTGGGGAATCTGAGAATTCCTGGCTTTCCCGATGGATGGAACTTTGCTGCCTGGCCATACAAACATTTCTGTCTCCTTTTTGGGATGGGGCTACTGAAAGACAAGGGTCTTTGAGAACACCTTTTAAGGAAAAGGAAGCACATTCGCCCTTGATCTGTGGTGAAATGTAATCCCATTGGGGTGCAGGGGGGCATCCGTATAAGAAAATAAGAAACAGAGCGCCTGCCAGGCTGTGTGCCGTGTGGCAGGTGAGGTCCTGGCTCTGAGCTTGCCATCTTGAAGGGCCGTGGGCCTGTATGTATTTTGAGCATTGTGCAGTAAGGCGGAGGGTGGTGGGAGGCCAGGACTCTGGAAGCCAAAGGAGGAGCAGCACTTAGCGAATCTGGGGTGGAGATGAAGCCCATGCTGCGATTCTGAAGTAGGGAAGTGTGCCTGGAATCGGTCCTCAGCGGGGCCTGATGAGAGGGATGCTCTTGTTTACTGAGCGCCCGTGGTGTGACCGGCTCTCTGCTGGGCACGCCGTGGGGTGCTGCCTGCAAGATTGCTCATGCTTCAGCAGCACTGCAAGGTGTGGAGTCTTATCCCTAGTTACACATGAGGAAACGCAGGCTGGCACGCGATGATCTGGCACTGAGGCCAGGCCTGTTTGACTACTGTCAGCATTTATTTTATTTTATTTTTACCACCACAAGCAACTCTCTAGAATTCCTATTGCTGGGTGGCAGGCACCCCTTTGAGCGTATTTCTCTTCCTTTGTATAATGGCAACCATTTGAGCACCTCTTCCATTCTGTTCTCTGTGCCAAGTATTGAATGTGTGTCATCTCTAATCCTCACAAAGACTCCTCCCAGGCCAGATTCATTGTCTCTGTTTTATTTCATGTTTCATTTTTGAGAGACAGGGTCTTGCTCTGTCGCCCAGGCTGGAGGGCAGTGGCATGATTGTAGCTCATTGCAGTCTCCACCTCCTGGGCTCAACTCCTGGGCTCAAGTGATCCTCTCACCTCAGCCTCCCAAGTAGCTGGGACTGCAGGCATATGCCACCATGCCTGGCTAGTTTTTAGTAGAGTTGGGGTCTCACTGTGTTGCCCAGGCTGGTGTCACACTCTTGAGATCAAGCAACTCTCCTCCTTCAGCCTCCCAAAACTCTGGGGTTATAGGTGTGAGCCACTGTGGCCAGCCACACTGCCATTTTATAGATAAAGAATGGAATCTCAGCACTTTGGGAGGCAGAGGCAGGAGGATTGCTTGAGCCCAGGGGTTCGAGACCAGCCTGGGCAACACAGGGAGACCCCATCTCTTATTAAAAAAAAAAAAAAAAAAAAAAAAGCCTTAGGGATAACTAGCCCCTGGTTGGACACTTAGCAAAGTACCTGAAATGAACTTCAGCCCAGGTCTCACCACCCCAAAGTCATTCTCTTTCTACCCCTTGTCCTTGCCCAGACAGTCATGTCACAAGAGGGTCCTGTGGCAATTTCAGAGCTGGGCAGTTAGCCTGTGACACTTTATCCTTTCACCGTTGTTAACCGGGGCCTGTGCCAGCACTGTGGAGAGATGGGAAAGTGAAGCTGGGCCCAGGCCCCGCCCCGCAGGAACTCATACCCTGCTTGGTCAGGCGGGGCCCACTGCAGAGTGGCGGGAGGCAGCTGGTGGTTTTGCACTTCCAGGTGATACTGGTGGCGGTGCCTTCAGGATGCTGAACCTCTAGCAGCTCCCAGCTCCGGTGCAGTCAATGGACCAGCAGGGCTGGTGGCCCCCAGCTCCCTGTGCCAGGGTGGACCCTGCACCACAGGCAGCCTTAACTTTTTCTGACGTTCCTTCTGCCTGTTGTCTTGTTACTGGCAGGCTCAGTAGGGGGCTGACTTAATTCATCCTCTTTTGCCTAGAGGATGCTCCACGCAGCTCCAGCAGAGAGCAGCCTCTGCTTGTGAGATGAGGGAAGCCTCGGCGGTACAGGTTCCTTGGCTTGTTTAATCTAGAGGAGGGGCGGGGGCAGGAAGGGACCTTGTCCTCCCTCCTCATTTTTCCGAGGACTCTTGGGCATGGGGAGGGAAGCCTTCCTGATTACTGAGTGAGAGGCAAGGGCAGCACTGGATCCCCAGGGCCCCAGTCCTCTTTCACAGCCCTGCTGCTTCCTGGCAGGGTAAGCTTGGGCAAGCCCTCCACCCTCTCTGAGCCCCAGCTTCCTCCCCTTTAAAGCAAGGGCAGCACCCAAAGGGCTCTTGTGAAGAGCTGTGGGCTCCTTCTGGGGGAGTGCCTGGGAGCCAGGGAGCGCCATGCGCCAGCTGTGATTAAGGCACGTGGTCTCGAGAGCCGTGCAGGAGGTGGGCTCACAGGCATGTGACAGGCCCTAGGGCACCTTCCCCACTGAGGGTGCTGACTGGAGACTTGGGGCAGTGGGCCTTAAGTCTGAGGAGGAAGCCATAGGCCTGTGCCTGTGGCTTCCAGAGAGGCAAGAGAGATAGAGTGAGTCCAGGACCCAAAATGGTGGCCTGACTTTGTCCACCTCATGAGGTCCTTCGGGAGCTGCAGGTGGTGGGTCAGGGCATGGTGTATTTCTGGCAGCCAGGAAGTGCCTGGTGGATGGAGGAAGGAAGGAGGGGGCTGAGACTCTGCCCTGCAGTACCCCCTGGCCCAGGTCCCACCGGGTGTCTGTGCATTCCTGGCAGCGCCTAGCCTTCCATATGGCAGTCGCTGAGGTTGGTGGCTGTGTTTGGGAGACCTGAGACTCCTTCCTCCGCCTTGGAGGGGGAGAGAGCAAAGCTGAGCGGGTAATTATAGACAGCCCTGCATCAGGCAGCCCAAACCAGTTCCCTCTATTCCCAGAGCGGCTCAGAGCCGTGGGATGGGAGGAGTGAAGCAGAGGCAGCTTGGGGGAGGTCAGTGGGGGAGGGACAGTCAGCTGTCACATGCGCTGCCGCCCAGGCCCTCAGGAGAGGAGGCCCAGCTAACTTTTCCTTTCATGTACTGCTGTTATCTCCTGGCACATAATAAATGCTCGGATACTTGTTCCCCAGGTGAATAAATGAGTATGTGAATGGCTTCTTCAGGATCTTCCACTGGAACCTAGGCATGTTACTTTCCCCCTTTGGGGACTTCACTCCCATTTCTAAAAGAAGAGGATGGGACTCCAGAGATCTCCTGTCATCCCCTGGCCGTGGTAATGGGCAAAACCACGGGGTGCAGGGGAAGAAGGAGGCAGGCAATCATAGTGTTTCAGCCCTGGCAGCTGGTAGACTTTGTGTCTGTCCTGTGTCTGCTCTGTCCCTCTGAGCTGAAATAAACCCGGCTGGGTCTGACTCCTCTCGTTGTTGATTGCCAGCTATGGGCCACTCAGTGATGTGGGTCATTTCTGCTCATCCAGGGACTGAGCTTTTTCAGAGAGTGCATGGAGCTGGATAGGACTTAGTCACACTCAAAAAGAAGGGAAGGCTGAGCTGGGGAATCTGTGGGGTGGGCAGACCTGTGATTAAGGTCTGTGAAAATGTCCCTTTAAGAGAACATTCCAGAGAAGGTCCTTCTGAGGGTTTTTTGTAGCCAGGCCCCAAAGGACCCTTCAGGATTCTCAGCCAGAGAAGGTTTTGAAAGTTTCTTACCTCTCCAAGGCCAGGAATGGGTTCTAAAGAAGTCATTCCAGGCTAGGCATGGTGGCTCAAGCCTGTAATCCCAGCACTTTGGGAGGCCAAGGCGAGTGGATCGCTTGAGGTCAGGAGTTCGAGACCAACCTGGCCAACATGGTGAAACCCCGTCTCTACTAATAATACAAAAATTAGTGGGGTGTGATGGCACACATCTGTAATCCCAGCTACTCGGGAGGCTGAGGCAGGAGAATTGCTTGAACCTGGGAGGTGGAGGTTGCAGTGAGCTGAGATCGTGCCACTGTACTGCAGCCTGGGTGACAAGAGCGAAACTCCGTCTCCAAAAGAAAAAGAAAAAAGAAGTCACTCCAAACAAGGCCCGAGGTGTGTTGGGCCGGCTGAGGTGAGGTGGGTGAGGGAAGATGGGGTGCAGCAGGGCAAGTGCGGGAAGAACACATTGCTGAGGGCCACTTCCCCGGGGACAGCAGAAGGTGGGGGACAGCATCAGCACAGCCCCAGAAGGCAGGAAGTAGGCTTTCATCTGACAAGATGACAGAGAGGATAGGAATAAATAGATTATTTACCTGGTGTGATGTGGATTCAGGAGACCAGGATCCCTGGCCCAACCAGCCCACCCACCCTGGGGGCATTTATTTGCCTGCTGACATTGCCAGGCCTGGCCCCTGATTGCTGGTGGCTGCTTTCCAGATAGTCAGTCTCAGTCAGTTTTTCCTTCCCAAACTCACATGATCAGCTGAATTACCTGGGCCCCCCAAACCCCAGTGGTTAAAAATCTCAATTGCAGGCCCCATCCAGACCTGCTGAGTGAATCCGAGAGAGTGTGGCTGTGGGACTCTGGTTTGATAAAATGAGCACTTCGTGTGGTTCAAAGGGATGGGCAGGTTGGCCACACTGAATCCACAGTGCAGAGGGAAGGAATGCTCACATCCCAGCTCCCAGAATTACCTTTGGGCCCCACCACAGCTGGGTTGGTATGGACAAGTTTCCAGGTACAGCATTGGGCCAGTTGACACAGGGTGTGGGATGAGATGGTGAGGATGATTTAAATGGGAAAATACCCACCCCTCCTTTTTCTCTTCCTTAAAAATAAACTCAACACTAGTTCTGTCAGTGAAGAGAGACCCTGAAATCCATTTGGTGGGACTCCTGAGTGTGTGGATTTTATTCTACTGATTATGTGGATGATGGGAGTTTGAGCAGTTACAGAGACTACAGACCTCGCGGGCTCAGCTTGGTTGTATTATTAACGGCAGAAGGATTCAGTGGGACTTACGGGTTTGAGGTACTAATGAGGTCCCCCAGGAAGCTCATTTTGTACATGTGGAGGTCGAGAAGCCAGAGTGAAGCTGCCCAAACAGGGTGCCCTTTATGTTTTTAAATTCCTGTCTATCTCCCAGTGTATCTCTACTGTTGGACATTAAGTTTTTGGGGGGTTTTGCTGTTTTAAATAATGCTCTGCTGAACATCCCTGTAACTTATTCGTTTTTTAGGATAAATTGCTGGAAATGTAATTCATTGCTGGACCACAGGGCCGAATATAAATCCTAATACTTAAAAATATGTGTGTGTGTGTATTTCTATGTATAGATATATACACACATATATACATATATACACATATCTATACACACACATATACACGTGTGTGTGTTTATGTGTGTGTGTGTATATATATATTTTCTTGAAACGATGTGCAAACAGTTAAAAAAAAAATTCAGGTAGTACAAACGCGGGATGCCCAGTGAATAAGTTAGCCTCCCACTCCTGGCCCTCCTTCTCCAGGCTCCACCTGAGAGAAAAATGCTGTTACTAGGTTTTTGTGTATTTGCCCAGAAATATCCTATATTTATATAAACATGTATGTTTCTATTCTTCTCACTCTTTTTTTGTTGTTGTTGTTAGATAAGGTCTGGCCCTGTCGTTGTCCAGGCTGGAGTGCAGGGGTGTGATCTTGATCTTGGCTCACTGCAACCTCCGCCTCCTGGGCTCAAGCAATCCTTCCACATCAGCCTCTCTAGTAGCTGGGACTACAGGCGTGCGCCATCACACCCTGCTAATTTTTGTATTTTCTGTAGAGATGGGGTTTTGCCGTGTTGCCCAGGCTGGTCTCGAACTCGTGAGCTCAAGCAATCCGCCCACCTTGGCCTCCCAAAGTGTTGGGATTACAGGAGCCATGAGCCACCGCACTCAGCCCACCCTCTTTTTTTTAAACACAAACGGGAACATTTTATATCTACATTTTAAAATAGTGCTTCCCGTCTCTTTGTATGGCTGTGTGATATATATGCCCAGTCCTGAACTGGTAATGACACACTCCAGGGTTGCAAGGCACAGAATTAAGGCTCCCTCTGCGAAAGCAACACGATGTCTTAAACTGGGCTAATCCCCCAGAATGCTTTGCAGTCTCCTGGGGAAAGGGGATTTGTAGCGCGCCTGGGACCCAGTGGGCCCCCAGTATCCCAGGCAGGAAGTAGAAGAGGCTGTCAGACCCTGGGGTCGTGGTGGAGTCAGGAACTCTTCGCCCCACAACCCCAGCGAGCACCCAGTATCTACCCCAGTCCTCCTGAATTGAGTGTGCCATTGTATGCAGGGGCGGGGGCCACAGCCTCAGGAGGCCTGCGGGAAGCTGGCTTCACAGGTGAAGGGTGAGGGGTAGGGGCACGTCTGTACCGGCACTGGAGCAGAATGCTTGCTTTCTTCTGGATAGCAGACTAGATTGTCTCCTTTTTTTCTTTCCTTTTTCCCCAGAGGCTCATCCAAAATAGAGGAAGCATGTGAAATCTACGCCAGAGCAGCAAACATGTTCAAAATGGCCAAAAACTGGAGTGGTATGTCATCTCCGCTAGAGCTCCTCCGAGGTGCTCTCCTCCTCCCTCAGCTTCCACTCACACAGGCCTGCCCCAGAGGTTGGCCTTGAGGGCCCCTTCTCTTTTTATGCCATCTCTGGCATAGGAAAGCCACTGGCCTGCTCTCTAATTGTTTTGTGCCTGCTGGGTTACTTTATACTCTGGGTCATGGGGCCTTGGAGAAAGGACGGAGAGGATGGGAATAAATAGATTATTAGACCTGGATAAACCCATGTGGATTGATGAGCTCTTAGAGTCCTCCTTAAATTCAGAACTTCGGGTTTCCTGGTAACTTCCTTAGTGCTTCCATCAGTGTCTGAATTCTAGGCTGGGGTGGTGGGGGGTGGGGGGATGTTCAGGTGATTCCAATAACAACATGAATCATGGCTACTGTTTGTTGAGTACTAAGTGCTCATCATTTAATGGCATTAGCACAGCAGTCCTAAGGGTCAGTCTGTAAATATCCCTGTTTTACAGATTTGGAAACTGAGGCTTGGCTTAGTCTTTTGCCCGGGGTGCCAGAACTAGTAAATGACAGAACCAAGATTCAGAAACCAAGGCTGTTACTGCAGAGCCTGAGTGTTTAACCTGCCCCAGTGAGGCAGGAGAGCTTCATGGAGGAGAGGGGTGGGGAGGAGCCCCTTGGGCCCAGGGAGGCTGGAGATCTGTTTGGGGCTCCCTGCAGGCCCAAGAAATCCAACAAGCCAGTGCATTGAGCCCTTTTGAAGCCCATTTCATAATACATCTTTCATGTCACCAAGATCGAATTAAGGAAATACAGCAAAAGACCAGTGTTTGAACACAGGGAGGAACTTCCTGACTCTGGAGGAGAGGGGACCTAGTGGTAGGACTATGGAGGCAGGGCGCAGAAGTGCACAATAAAATTGATTATCATCATTTTGAGAATGTTGTTGGTTTCCCAAAAATTCAAAGAGTTATTCTTGAGTTTTCATAAAATACGTTGTGAATAAAGCCAAATGTTCTGTGTATTTTTATGCTCCCAAACTAAGAAAATTCCTCTAGAGAAAAAAAGTTTATTTTTTTAATTACATAGGTGTTGCTTTTCCCCTAAAATTTGTTACCTCTGCCCCCCAACTCTTCAAAGAAAAGCCCTAGGCCATTTTCCCCCTGGTATTATCCCCTTTTCTTGAATTTTTTTTTTTTTTTTTTTTTTTTTTGAGACAGTCTTGCTCTGTCGCCAGGCTGGAGTGCAGTGGCGCGATCTCGGCTCATTGTAACCTCTGCCTCCCTGGTTCAAGCGATTCTCCTGCCTCAGCCTCCCGACTAGCTGGGATTACAGGCACGTGCCACTACGCCCAGCTAATTTTCGTATCTTTAGTAGAGACAGGTTTTCACCATGTTGGCCAGGATGGTCTCCATCTCCTGATCTCGTGATTCGCCCACCTCGGCCTCCCAAAGTGCTGGGATTACAGGCATGAGACACCATGCCTGGCCGTAATTTTATACTCAAATTTGGAACTCTTGAAAATAATAATGAAATCATATAGTGAAAATCTGGAAGGCTTTGTCTCTTCTGCTGCTCAAACTTAAGAGGATGGGGCCAGGCCTCCTGGTCCTCTTCCAGCTCAGAAACTCTGACTCAGATTCAGCTGGAGAAGAATGAAGGGGAGAAGCCTCAGAACTGAGCTGGAGGTGGTCAGCTCCACGAGGAGGAGGAGAGACACTGCTGCCTCCCAAACGTCAGTTAGGAGATGTGTGGGCAGAATGGCTTGGGACCCACAGAAGCTGACTGTGTGCAGATGAGCACAGGACAGACGAGGCTTCAGGCGCCGTCTCTTCTGCCCTCCCCCATGGGCATTGGTCTGCATGTACTCATTCTTGGTGTCCACATCCTGTTTCCCTCTCTGGACGTGCAGTTCCTAGAGGGAGCCGGCTCTGTGTTGTCCGACCCCAACTCCATGAGCCTCACAATTCACACAGGTGCCTTGTCCATGGGGATCTGCAGTGAAGGGAACAGAATGTGAACAGAGGCAGAGGAGTTGGGAGAATCAGGAAGAGCTTTGGGGAGCTGTGGAGAAAGAAACAGGACTTGGAAAGGGGAGTAGATGGGAAGGTGTTAATGTGGTTTAATCTCATTTGCTCCTTGCTTCCCAAAATACCCCTCCCAAGCCACCCCATGATTCAACCTGCACTTTGCCTTCTAGTGGTGGTTCTGGGCCCTGTGCTTTGAGGCTCCCCTAGGGAGGACTGCCCAGGCTGGGAGGTGCAGGAGGCCACCTCACTCTGTTTTATATCCTTCCCAACTCAGCTCTGTCTGCCTTCTCCCTGGATCTTTAGAAGTGGTGGCCCTGGAAATACCAGCATAGCTGGGATTAGGGACATGGCATTTTACCTGGGCTTACCCTGGCTCTCTTTCCATATACCTGGGGCTCAGGGGCTTCCCCTGAGGCAGCTTCCTGCCGCCCTTAGAGACTGTCAGGCGCACCACCAGGAGCCTCAGTGCAGGAGCCAGCAGACCTGAGGTCTAGGCCTCAGTCTGGGCTCGCTCAGGTCACCCTCGTCCTATCTTGGGAACTCTTTCCACATTTTCGAGAGACCGATCCACCTCCCAGGGCAGTGCCTCTGTGGCTTCATAAAGTGTGGAGCCCCACTGAGGCCGGGACCACCCTTCTCTTCTGTTCCAGCTGCTGGAAACGCGTTCTGCCAGGCCGCGCAGCTGCACCTGCAGCTCCAGAGCAAGCACGACGCAGCCACCTGCTTTGTGGACGCCGGCAACGCATTCAAGAAAGCTGACCCCCAAGGTGAGGATCTCTGTGGGCCACAGGGGCTGCCTGCCTGGCCCAAAGCGCCGTCCTAGCACCCTGCATCGAGTCCTCGGGTTTCCTGGAGGCTCTGGTTTTTCCAATGGCCGACATGTGATAGGCTGGCAGGGACGCGCCTGAGGTAGAGTGAGCTTTGACTTCAGAACTGGCTCCCTTCCTTCTGGTTGGCATTCGCGCCCTGCTCAAGTCTCCGCCCCCTGTCTACCCTGTCGGTGCAGCTGATCACCCCTTCCCAAGCCCGGAGCATTTGGGAGTGGGAGTTCCATTGCAGACCCACCACCTGCCGGGGAGAGAGGAAAATCTGTTCTGTTGTCAGAATTAACATGCAGAAGGGAGCAGGGTGGGGGGGATTTATGAGACCAGCCAGGTAGGAGTTGCTGCCGAAAAAGGAGCGGAAATTAGCCCAACCTGGCTTCCCTACATCCTGGGGAGGAATTAGAGAGAACAGAGCCCGAGATACAGTTGCCAGAGAACAAATTACTTAAACTGAGAGCGTGTTAGGGACAGAAGCCCAGTTTGGGGCTGACTCATGGTGAGAAAACAGTTTTTGTCCCCCTGGGTGCCTCCTGAAGAGGAAGCCCAGCCCAGTGTTTGTATGGGGCGGGAATTTTAATTTATTTTTTAAAATCTTGGTGCCAGGTACAGGTTGCTAATTAGAAAGCACAGGCAGTTTTTAAAAATGACCATCTACTGTCACTGTCATCTCAGGGGAATGGAAAATATATAAATCTTTAAAAAGTAAAAAGCAGCTAAATAATCTTGGAATAAGGGTCTGTTCTTCCCAAGAGAAGACAGATTTGCAGCAGTGCAGGGCGCTTCCTCCATGGATCAGCGAGCACTGGTTCACACACCGTATTTGGGAACTGCTGGCATACCCCTTTGTCATGATCTGAGACATTAGTTCCCAGACGAGGATGAATTTGTGTGTTGACCAGTAGCACTTCTCTGTCCTTAGAGTAACCAGTTGCTCCTCACCAGCCGAGCATCTCACACATTGGCCTCAGTGGTCACATGGTGGGGCTCAGGCCTGGCAAGAGGCGGAGGAGCAGCCTTGTAACTGGGTGGGCCGTGGAGCTTGCCTGGCTGGTAGCACGGGGCCACAGCGGGCTGCGTGGGTGATGCAGTGATGACCCAGGGAGACCCTGAGTTGGTTTTAAGCTTGACTTACCCCAGGAAATCTCCATGCCTTCCATTAAGCTGCCCCGCCAAGCCTTTCCTTCTGCTCCCTGGGAAACTGGTTGGCCTAGAGGCGCTGTCTTAGCATCTGTGATGTTCAGCTGCTGCCTCATCTGAAGTGACTAGAAGGACTCTCTGGGGCGGCACTGAGCGCCAGGCTGCAGAACAGTGAGTGCCATTTGCTCTTTCAGCAGACTCTTCACTTCCTGCAGACAGGCCCTACCTGGCAGTGGGATATGGTGGGGTCCCTCCCCTGTGTTTGATCTGAGCTTTTCTAGCTCTCCAGCTAGACTCTGCAGGGTGTGGGCCTGGAGTCTGGATGTGGCCCTTCCCTTGCCTTAGGAAGCTCAGAAGGTGGCTGAGGACTCCGACTGGTAGGAAAGTATAAAGATGATGCCACATCCAGGGCAAGAGGCCGGCTTGCGCAGAGCTGAGGCTAGGAGGGGAAGAATTTGGCTAGGGGAGATCTTTCGGGGAAGAAAGGGGGCAGTTCTGAGAGGTGAGCCTCACTTGAGTAGAGCGGAGAGCAGGTGCCATGTCCAGAGCCCTGGGGAGGTGGTGCTGAGCAGGGAGGGGTGTTAGCGCAGTGTCCAGAGCTACAGCCTAAAGATGCGCACCCCAGCCATGGCTCCCAGTGGGGCAAGGGGCACACTGGCATCAAGGGCAGCGGCTGCTGTGTGTCTGAGGCTAGTCAGGCCTTACAGAAGGCCAGGTGCAGTGGCTCATGCCTGTAGTTTCAGTGCTTTGGGAGGCTGAGGCAGGAGGATCACTTGAGCCCAGGAGTTCAAGACCAGTCTGGACAACATAATGAGATCCTGTCTCAAAAAAAAAAAAAAAACCACCTCACAGAGAATGTCATGTAGCAGCTGTGTGTGGCTCAGCAGTGCAGGTGGTGGATGGTCTGGGAGGACCCTGCCTCCCCTGTGATCCTGGGCAAGTCAGTCTCTTGGGCCTCTGTTTCCTCATCTGTTAAAGCAGAGACTGCTGTGAGATGATGGAGTCATGCCCAGCGCAGAACCTGGTGTGTGATAAACTTCCAGTCAGGGCACCCTTGGCTTTCATCAGTCCAGGGGCCCCTGCCTGCCCTGGGCTCCCCACAGCCTCTGCCCTTGGCCGGGTGCCTTGTGAAACAGCTCTGGAGGCCCAATTTGGAACCTTGCCTGGCTTCCCAGAGCAGGTGGCCGGCTCCCTGGGGCCCTCGTCATCACTGGTCTCCTTGGCAGCCTAGAAGTCCTCTGTCTTGGGTCAGCACTTCCTCCAGGACTCTTTCCAGAAGGACCTGTCCCCAAGTGGCAGCTGGAGTGTGCCTCAGGCCCGGCTGGGCTCCTGAATTCCTCTCCCTCTACAGAGGGTGGCCTGCTGCCACCTTGGTGGCTCTGGGTGGGGAAGGGTGATGCTCATTTGTGTTATTGGTTCCTCGGTTACCCAACCACCGCTGCTGCTCAGGGCAGACTGGGGCCAGCGAGGCCTATTCCCGGGCCTGACTGATAGCTGGGGCTGGGGGCAGTGTGTATACCTGGAGCAGGGACGCGGCCCAGCCCCTGCTTGTCCCCTATTTCCTCTCTAGCTGCCATTTACAGGGTTCCTACTGTATACCAGATGCTTGGCATCTTTTAACCCATTTGATTTCTTTGTGCATTCTGTGATTTGCCCCCATTTTACTAAGGAGGAGATGGCCAAGTGTAACCAGGAAGGGCTCAGAGAGGCAGAAGTCAAGCTGGGCATCGCTAGTAGGAATGACTGCAGGGATGGGCAGTGGCCAGGGCCATAGCTCCCCAACTTGGGCTTTATTGCTCTGAGCCCCTTTCCAGCCCTCTGTGGGTGGGTGCAGGAGGGGCCGGGCCACAGAGCTGGGTGTTGCTCCACCTGTCCGAGTGCACAAGGCCTGGTGACCAGAGATAAGAGTAGCAGTCATGAGTGTGTCAGAAGCTCGTCCAGGAGCCAGCTGGCCCAGGTGTCTGCTGGTGGTCCGCTGCTTTCCAGGCATGGAGGAGACTTAACCCCGTGAGTCCATGTTGCTGCCCGGGGGGTAAGCTGTCTCCCTGCTGCTACTGCAAGGGCTGTGCCATGCTAACAGCAGGCGCTCCAAAGCCAGTGCCAGCAGGCCCAGGTGGCAGCTATAGATCTCACTGCTCACTGCAGAGCAGCAGCCTTTGCTGCCTCAGCCTGCAGGGTGCCAGGTTGGTGTCCTGGCCAGAAGAGTGAACCAGTGAGCAGCCCAGGGCCACCAGGTGGAGACTGTAGCCAGGTGGGGCAGGGCAAGGTGGACCGCTCACTTCACTCCAGCTGCTGCTCCCCTCCTCCGCAGCATGGCCTGGCTCAGCCATTGCTTCTGGGCCCACCGATTACAGGATGTGTGTGTCTTCAAACTGCCGGGTTTAGGTTGTGTTCTCTCCCCGTCCTCCTCCTTTGCCCCCTTTTTGCCACCTTTCTCTCTTTCTGCTGCCACAGTCTCTGTCTGTCAGCTCCGGAACCTGGACTGAGTGCTGTACCTTCTGTCAGTCCCTTTCGGATCTCCAGAGGTCTTTCCGAATTGGACAAAACCTACAGACCCCAGTCCCCAGAGGAGTGCTTATGGATCCCACTGTTCACATGTCAGAAGGAGGGGTTGGAATCCCTGAAAGCCTGGCCACAGGCCTGAGACTAAGAGCCTCTGTTCAGATGCCTCCCCATGGAGGGGTTTTGAAGTCCCATCCAGACCTCGAGCCCCTTGAGAGCTGCCCAGCTCCGGCGCTTCTTGGTAGCACCCTCATCCCAGGTGAACATGGCGTGGGTGACCATGGAGACCCCCACAGTGACCAGGAACTTTCAGATGCCCAGGCTGCAGCTCAGAGCCCATGCCCTATGACCTGTCCAGGCTCCCTGCCTTTCCCTCTCCCCAGCCCAGGCCTCCCTCCCCACAACACCCCTGTCCTCCTGAGATGTGCTAAAATGGTGTTCTTAAAAAATACCCCCTGAGAGCTCATT
Organism: Papio anubis; assembly: GCF_008728515.1. Classification (NCBI taxonomy): domain Eukaryota; kingdom Metazoa; phylum Chordata; class Mammalia; order Primates; family Cercopithecidae; genus Papio; species Papio anubis. Next base: position 1,063,223 of record NC_044995.1, on the reverse strand, counting down.
TCTATCTGCTAGAAAATGCCTCCCACTCATGCGTTTCTCTCTCCTCCAAATAACTTGTCAAAAAAAAGCCTTTCCCAAATTTAAAATCTTGCAAGAGATAGTACAACAAAGGTAGCCCAGTTCTTCCTCAGTGCCATCCTGGTGTGTTCAGGTTTTTTGGCAAAACCTTTGAGGAGCTGCTGGGTGGCAGGGCCAGGTTAAAGGGACTGAGAGCAGAGGGCTCCCAACTGCTGAGATATGAGGAACAGGGGGCAGTGGAGAGCACACCGAGGGCTCAGTGTTCATGACATCCAGCCTCCTCGTGCCAGAGGTCCAGGTCCTCCTGGTGCAGGGACAGAAGCTGCTCACGGTCCTGCAGAGATGGTGGCAGAGCCCAGGTAGAAGATGGCACCGCTGCCGCTGCTGCCTCCAAGACTACCTCAGATGCTGGGCTTGGCTGCCTCCCATGCCCCCTTCCCCTTTGCCAGCAGCTCAGTCCTTCAAGAACAGGGCCTTGGCCGGGCGCGGTGGCTCAAGCCTGTAATCCCAGCACTTTGGGAGGCCGAGACAGGCGGATCACGAGGTCAGGAGATCGAGACCGTCCTGGCTAACACAGTGAAACCCCGTCTCTACTAAAAAAATACAAAAACTTAGCCGGGCGAGGTGGCAGGCGCCTGTAGTCCCAGCTACTCGGGAGGCTGAGGCAGGAGAATGGCGTGAACCCGGGAGGCGGAGCTTGCAGTGAGCTGAGATCCGGCCACTGCACTCCAGCCTGGGTGACAGAGCGAGACTCCGTCTCAAAAAAAAAAAAAAAAAAAAAAAAGAACAGGGCCTTGGCAGGTCTGTCTTAAAACACCTGTGGGAGTCTGGCCATCAGCCTGGCCGAGCACTGCTATGCCCGAGCACTGCTATGCCCTGGGAAGGGACCTTCCGTATGGGAAGCTGGTAGCATCCTGGCAGCCCGAGGGGAGTAGGACTCCCCCTGAAGCATGTGCCCAGCAAGTCACAGTCTACAGAGTCAGCCCTCTCAACACGTTTCCTGGGGCTCAGGGATTCCGTCTCCTTCTTCCCAGCCCCTTGAGAGTGTGTGGCAGCCCTGGCAGCTCTGAGTGCCTATTGATCTCTCTGCGGGCAGCCAGGTGCGCCTGTGTCCGCCTCCTCTCCTCGGCTTCTGCTGAAACGACTTCACTTTCTCATGTCTCCTCCCACCTCCCTTTCTTTCCAGAGGCCATTAACTGTTTGATGCGAGCAATCGAGATCTACACAGACATGGTAAGGGCCGCTTGCTTGTCCTGATGCGCCTCGGGTCCCACTGCATTGCCCCGGCCTTGCGTCCCCTCCTTGAGCACCCCCAGCACTGTTCTTACTCTGTGGCCAAACCAGTTGGGGAGGGGGAAGTGGGAGCTAGGCGAATTAGGCCACCTGAGCTGGCCTGGGCTGGCTGGGTCTTCACCCAGCTCCCCACCAGCCTGACGGCCCCCTCACTCCAAAGGCAGTCATGGTTTTCATTCATAGAACTTAGGTTATTGAGCTGGGCACGGTGGCTCATGACTGTAATCCTGGCACGTTGGGAGGCTGAGGTGGGAGGATCTTTTGGGCACAGGAGTTCGAGACCAGCCTGGGCAACATAGCAAGACCTCTTCTCTACAAAAAATTAGCCTGGTGTAGTGGCATGCACGTGGGGTCTTAGTTCTTGGGAAGTTGAGGCAGGAAAATCACTTAAGCCCAGGAAGTTGAGGCTGCAGTGAGCTGTGATCACACCACTGCACTCCAGTGTAGGTGACAAAACAAGACCCTGTCTCAAAACAAAAAAAGAAATTGGGTTACCGGAGAGAGTGTGTCCGGCACTTTCCCTTGCCCAGCCTTCCCACAAGTGTCGTATTATTTGATAAGCCTCTTGCAGCAGGCCACAGGGATAGGCAGAGCCCACAGGAGGCTCACCACCTGTCCTGTCCCAGGGGGCTTTGCCAATGACAGATGCAGACCAGATGGGCAGCTGCCAACCGGAGCCAGAGTGAAGGGTTCCACCCAGGCCAGGGCTCCTGTCAGCACTTTCTCTCCCCTTCCTTCCTTGCTTCCCTCCCTCCCTCCCTCCCTCCCTTCCTCTCTCCCTCCTTCCTTCCTTCCTTCCTCTTTCTTTTCTTTCTTTTCTTTCTTTTGTATTTTTTTTGAGACAGAGTCTGTCCCTCTCATCCAGGCTGGAGGTCAGTGGCGTGATCTCCACTCACTGCAACCTCTGTCTCCCAGGTTCAAGCGATTCTCGTGCCTCAGCCTCTCGAGTAGCTGGGATTACAGGCGTGTGCTACTACGCCCGGCTAATTTTTGTATTTTCAGTAGAGATGCGGTTTCACCATGTTGGCCAGGCTGGTCTCGGACTCCTGACCTCAAGTGATCCACCCGCCTTGGCCTCCCAAAGTGCTGGGATTACAGGTGTGAGCCACCACGCCTGGCCAGCTCCTTTTTGTCTCTCTGCTTGCCCTGTCTCAGCTCTCCAACCCCAGGCAGGGGCACAAGCCCTACCCCTTGTGTTCAGGGCAATGCTGCAGGGATGACTGTGATTAGAACAATAATAGCAGCTCCCATTTATTATGCCAGACACTGCAGGGTGGTTTAATCCACAGCCCTGTGAGGTTGGCATTATTGTCATCCCCATTCCATAGTGGAGGAGAGGGGCTCAGACGAGTGACATGACTTGCCCAGGGACACGTGGCTACAAGCAGGAGTCACTGAGACCCAAAACAAGGTCTGGCTGAGCCCAGGACCTTGCCTTTTCCTACTGCCCTCAGCAAGGGGGTGGTGTTGGACCAGCCCCTGGGGCAGAGCAGTCAGGCAAGCGCCTGGACACTGGGTGGAGGCGGATGGAAGGTGCGAGGCCCCTCAGAACCTGAGGCCTCCCTGGGGAGCTCTGGGTGTGCATGGGAGAGGCTGACAGGTGGGTGTTGGCCTGGGGGCAGAGCTAGTACTCTTGGACAGGGGTCTCAAGCCCTCCCTCCCATCCTGGTTTCTCCAAATCCTTTTGCCAAGTGACTCTGGGCTGGTCCTTCCGCCTCTCTGGCTGCTATCAGAGGCTTCCTAAGGGCCAGGGCCTTGGCCAAGTGCTCGTGCTCACATCCTCTCTGGTGTCACACCATCTGTGCCCTCATGGACAGGATGAAATTAGGCTGAGGCTCTGGAGCGGCTTGTCCAAGGTCACCAGCTCAGCCCAGCACGCACAGCCAGGCCTCTAGTGCTGGGGCCCTCCCTTCTCACCCCTGTGTTCCCCCTCCTCTCAGTGTTTTCTTCATACCTCCTCACAGGCCTGGCTGAGGGGTAGGAACTTGAAGGCTCATGGGTCAGCAGGGGTGCGGGACAGGGCATGCAGGTCATGAGTCACAGGCAGTCCCTTCCCGTGTCCCCTCCAGGGCCGATTCACGATTGCGGCCAAGCACCACATCTCCATTGCTGAGATCTATGAGACGGAGTTGGTAGACATTGAGAAGGTGAGTGGCAGCAGGGCCCTGCCTGGGCTGGCAGCCAAGACCAGCGCTGCTCTCTCTTCCCACCAGGGGAGTCCTCTGGTGTCTGAGCGCCGAGAAGGGGGCATGGGGCGCTGGCAGAGCTTGGAGAACGGGGTCTGGCTGTGTCCCAGATGGGCAGGGCGAAGGGTGTGGAAGCTTCATGGAGACCTCCTCTCCCTCCCCGCCCTCCCCTGGAACCCATCCCCCATGTCTCCCCAGGCCATCGCCCACTACGAGCAGTCCGCAGACTACTACAAAGGCGAGGAGTCCAACAGGTAGCCCCCTTCCTGCCTGCCCCAGCCCCTCGGGGACCGCCACCACTTCCCCTCACTCCTCCTTCCCACACAGCTCAGCCAACAAGTGTCTGCTGAAGGTGGCTGGCTACGCCGCACTGTTGGAGCAGTATCAGAAGGCCATTGACATCTACGAGCAGGTGGGGACAGGTGGGGATGGCGGCCCCCATCCTGCCCCCTCCCAGGGCCTGTGCCTCTTCCTAAGCCCCGGTGCCTTGTTCTGGAACCACCCCTCCCCCGGCTCGCCCTCTGCCTCTTCCCGCACAGCCCTTGCCATGTCATCCCCCCACCCCATCTTCAGTCTGGCTGAACATTCTCCACCTACGACTCCATGCCATGTCAGCACCGTCTCCCTGGCTGTGCCCCTCCCACACCCCTTGCAGAGCTTCCTGGAGGGGCCCAGAGTGAGGCTGGCTAAAGAACCCAGAGGGAGGCAACGGGAAGAACTGCGAAGAGGCCCAGGGTGGCTGTGGGCACCCCACCCCATGGCACGATGGTCCTTATCCACAGTGGGAGGGAGGGAGTGTCACATGGGGTCCCCCCAGCGTGCACGGAGCCCTGGGTGATGGCCAAGAAAAAGGCAGGCAGCTGGCCCCTGGGGAGAGAAGAGTGGGCGCCGCCTCTCATGTTCCTGCCGCCCCTCTGCCCACTGCCATGCCAGCCTCCCGTTGGTCGTGACAGCCAGGCCGCCACCTCCCCACTGTCTCAGGCTTTTGGGAGCCCTCGAACACCTGGCTACAGCCTCCACCTCCACCCAGCCACTATCACACCCTGGTCTTGGTCGCTCACGCACTGGCCACTGATCTCCCCAAGCCAGTCCCTGGCTCCCTGCCATTGGGGTCCTGGGTTAACGGCCTCACCCTGGGACATGGACCCAGCTCCCAGCTGGCCCCCCAGTGCCTGGCAGTGGCTCTGGCCCTCTGACTGCTTGCCCTGAGCTCACAGTGCCACTTCCCCATGGCTACAGGTGGGGACCAATGCCATGGACAGCCCCCTCCTCAAGTACAGTGCCAAAGACTACTTCTTCAAGGCGGCCCTCTGCCACTTCTGCATCGACATGCTCAACGCCAAGGTAGCGCGCCCCATGCCCACCAGACCACCGCGCCAGGCCAGGTCCTGTTACCCCCAAAGATGGACGTGCTCCTCCCTCACGTCTGGCCCCTGCCAGGCAGCCTTTGGATGAGAAGTGTGAATCTCACAGCTGTGTTTCTGTGCTGGAGTCACCTGCCCGCCCAGCCCTGGAGGCTTTTGCAGGTCCAGCTCCTGCCTCACTTAGTGCTCTTTTCTTCATGGGTGCACGTTTTGAATCCTCGCTGCATCCCATTAAAGTCAGCACCATTGTCACCTCGTCTTACAAGTGAAGGTGGTGAGGCTGGGACGAGAGTCCCTTGTTTGAGGCCACATGGCTAGGGACCTGTAGCCCCAGCGTTCCAGATCTTTGTGACTCCCGTTGTCACGACTTTAGCTGTAGCTCACATGCCCACCTATTTTCGGGGCGCTTGGCAAAAGAGGGGCCAGAGAGGGCAGTGGGAGGGGACGTGGCCAGAGGGAAGGAGGTGGAGGGTTGGTGCTAGATTTTGCTTGGCTGGAGTTTTCCTGCCATTGCCTGGCAGAAGCACGGAGTCCAGGATTTCCTGGTGTCCCTGGCTGCCCAACCCCCTGCCTCACGGCCTGGGGTGATGGCCCCACACACCCCCCACACACACACCCCATAGAGCCCTGCTCTGCTGTGGGCACCGGTGGTGGGCAAAAGCTTGGGCTTTGTCAGACCAGGTTCACATTCCCACCCCATGTCTCACCGTGCCCTGGGCAGGTCACTGCCCCCTCTGGATCTGTTCCCTCACTTTCAAAAAGGGGCTCACCGTTATTTGACCCTCTCAGGGTCCTCAAGAAGCACCAGCCCCAGGCCTGCCATGGAGGATGTGCTCATTTGTCCCCTGCCCCAGCTGAGCCAGGTGGGAGGAGGCAGTGGGTACCTGTCTGAGGAGCCTTCCCCCTCCACCCACCTCTCCCTGCAGCCGTCTCTGCCAGCCAGGCTGGTGCTGAGCTCAGCTGTGGGAAGGTACTGACACACAGAGCCAGGTGACACCTGAGGCTAGAGGAGGGGCACAAAGAGCTGACTCAGTATCACCAGACATCCCCAAGTCCCCTCGGCTGCTAGGCCAGCAGCTCTGAGGGCCCTCTTGTTACTAACTCGTCCTCCCCCTTCCCTGCTGCCCAGCTGGCTGTCCAGAAGTATGAGGAGCTGTTCCCAGCTTTCTCTGATTCCCGGGAATGCAAGTTGATGAAAGTAAGTGCTGGGTGCTCCGGCCTCCCCCTTCCCGAACCCCAGATGGGGGTGGCCGGGGCTCCAGGTGGGACAATCAAGACTTGTCCAGTGGTTCTCAGAGGGTATGTTTATTTTGTTTTCTTTTCTTTGGCCATTTGAGTCTCCATTTTCCAGATAAAGAAAGTACAACTTGGGGAGTGCTGGAGCTCGGGATGGCTGGGTGAACACACACACACACCCCCCACATGCACATGACACACATCCCACACACACACCACACCACACACACTACATACACCACACACTACACATACCACATACACCAAACACTACATACACTACACCAAGCACTACACACACCACACCACACACACCACATGCTACACACACACCACACACGACACACACCTCACACAATCACTACACACACCACATACATCACACACGACACACACTACACACATCACACACTACACACACGACACACACCCCACACGACATACCTCACACACACATCACACACCCCACACACCAAACACACCACACACACACCACAGACACACCACATATCCACACACACACACATTCTGTGTGATGTTCTATGTTGGTAAGGTTGCCCTGAGAGCTAGCCGTTTCTGATGAGCAGGGCAGCAGGATTGCAACACGCCCCTACCTGTCCCCAGTTTAACCCACACGGACTGACCCTCTGAGAGTCCTCAGGAAACCCCAGCCCCAGGCCTGGCATACAGATAGTGTGTGCTTTCATCTAATCCAGGCCGACCTCAGGTCAGCCTGGGCCCCAGACCCCTCTCTGCCATTTCCTTGCAGAAGTTGCTAGAGGCCCACGAGGAGCAGAATGTGGACAGCTACACCGAGTCGGTGAGTGGCCCGCATGAGGGTCAGGCCCCTTCACAGGGATGGGTCCCCTAGGAAAGCCGCCCTTCTCAGACATGCTCTCCCCTGACATTCACCCATTTTTATCTGGCCCCCAGCCCACTGTGAATTTCTTTCTCCAGTCATCCCAGAAACCTCACAAGTAGCCCCAAGAGATGCAAGGAGTGTTTTCCCCATTTTATAGATGGTGGCTGTGGCACCTCAGGGGCAGAGCTGGTGTTCAGAGCCACATCTGTCTGCTCCTGAAGACCAGGGTTCCTTGAGTCCCCCAGTTGAGTGTGTGAGACTCACAGTGGCTGCCTTGGGCACCCAGGAGGCACAGACTGGAAGGGAAAGGGTGAGAAGGAGAGTGGAGCTGAGGACACGGGAGAGGCGCCAGCTTCCCTCTGCCTGGTGGAGCCGCCCACGTGGCTCTCTCTCCCTTCCCTTTCTCTGTTCCCAGCGTTCCCGGGCTCAGTGGCATCCGGCTGAGGTCCTGATTCGCTCCTCTAATGGCACATGTCAAGCATTTCTCCCCAGGTGCCCCTTGGGAATGGAAGCCCCTAGCTGAGGACAGCGAGCAAATGCCATCCGGTTCCTCTTGCCCCAGACAGTGGGTGGCAACTCAGCCAGGAGCTCAGGGAGGGGATGCCCAGCAGGCTGCGGCTTCTCTCTCCCATGCCCCATGGCACTCAGGAGTGGCCTTTTCCGTATCTCCAGGCCTCAGTTTCCCACCCATTCAATGAGGATGCTGGACCTTTTTTTTTTTTAAAGCTACAATCTTTCTCCCCCAAGGGAAATGTTGTGCCTAGCATAGTCAAGACAGACAAGAAGGAGCTCCCCTGGCTGAGTCGGGGCCTTGAGCCCTCCCTCTGCTCCTTCTCAGAGACCAGGGTGACAGGGACAGATCTTGAAAACCTTCAGACAAGTGCCCTTGGGCTGCAGGGTTGGGAACAGGGAGGAGCATGGCCAGCCCATCACCTGGTGTGCCCTCAGGTGAAGGAATATGACTCCATCTCCCGGCTGGACCAGTGGCTCACCACCATGCTGCTGCGCATCAAGAAGACCATCCAGGGCGACGAGGAGGACCTGCGCTAAGCCCCACCCAGCCTCCCAGCGCCCGTCTTCCTGTCCCATCTGCTTAGAGAGAGTTGGGGCCGAGACTTGCTGGAGAGCTTCCCTCCTTTCCCACCTGGGGAGTCCCGCAGGCCACAATGGGCAGGTGGCAGCGGGGGTCAGCATGCGGGGGCACCAGAGGCCCAGGCTGCTGGCTGGACAGTCACCCTCTGCTCTCGCTACATCCCTTGCTCCCTGCCCATTTATTTAAGCCCCCATAGGTGCCCTTCACCCCCAAAAGCAGCTGTACAGAATCTTTGATACAGACCTATTTGCTAGGGGTGCTGCCGGGGGTTTGGGGTCAGCATCTGGCCCCCCATCTCCTGACCAGCTGATTCATGAGGCCGGTTTCTGTCTCTCCCACTTTTGTCCCCCAGCCAAGCTCTAAAGCACATGTAGCCGCTGAGACTTGCTGTCTCTACGGGGGGCAAGCTCCTCTTCCCCCAAACTCTGGGAGCTTCCCCCAGCCTCCTGCAGCCCCGACCTCTCAGGTTAGACCCTGGGCCCTGGAGCTTAGGGGGTTGTCCCCGACCCCAGCCACACACCTGCTCCTTCCCTAATGCTTTGAGGTTTTCTTGGTTGGAAGCTGCAGCTGGCCCGAGAAAGAAAATAAAAAACAACACTTTTGCATGAGTCTCTCTTCCTCCTTGTCTCTGCTACCCACTTTGCCCCTGGGCCGGTCACCCGTTCTCCTCACACTCCTGGTCCCCCAGACTCTGAGCAAGCTCTTGGGAGGTTGGGAGCATGCATCCTTGAAACACGTGTGGGCTGGGTCAGTTTCTAGGTTGGGGAGACCCAGGGATGGTGGGCCTGGGGAGGAGCTCTGGCTTGGAAGTCCCAGAGCACCCATCTGGATCTAACTTTCTCTGGGTTCTTGGGGTCCAGGGACCTTGGTTTCCTCAACTGGGATGCATGGTGATGATGCCACCCCTCAGAGCCAGTGGGAGGGTCGAATGTGACAATCCTTATGACTGCTTTGGATGAGAATGGGTGGAAGCTCGCCGAATCTCCCATGTCCACATTTCCCTGGCAGGAAGGCTGAACGCCCCGGTGACAGTTGTTCCATCTGTCACAGGACGGGGGAGGAAGCGGCTTTGGTGGGCAGAGTCTGAGGCCCGAGTGGGTCTGGGGAGTGGGGGAAGAGATAGCAGGAGCCTTTGCCCGGGAAAAGTGGGCAGGAACCAGCTGCCTCCACCACACTCCACAATGTGCATGTTGGGGGACCTGTCTGTTACGCATGTGCTTTACCCTGCCCTGCGCAGGGCCCCTCACTATGGAGGAGACGGGCTGGAGGAGGCTCAGTGCTCAGGCAGGATGGGAAAGTGTCAGGAAGTGAGCAGGGGCAGTAACTGCACAGAGGAGGGGCTGCCTAGGAAACCAGGGTATGCTCCTGGGAGAGGGGCTGCAGCCCAGTAAGCCTAGAGAAATGCAGGCGAGGTTCAAATTCCCTGACATCTGCCCTGCTCCTCTGTCCCCTGCAGCTCCTCCCACAGCTCCAGTGCATTGATAATGGCAGCAAAGACTCCTGAGACCTCAGATTGATTACCATGTCTGCCCCCATTGTGCCCACTGGCTGAAGGATAGTGTGAGAATCTGTTTCTGCCATCCATGACCTAAATCAGTGATGGTCAGCCCTGACTATGCTTTAAAGTCATTAAAAGTATCCAGGCGTGGGGCTGGGTGCTGTGGCTCATGCCTGTAATCGCAGCACTTTGGGAGGCCCACGCTGGTGGATCACTTGAGGTCAGGAGTTCAAGACCAACCTAGCTGACATGACAAAACCCTGTCTCTGCTAAAAATACAAAAATTAGGCATCATGGCGCAATAATAAAAGTATCCAGGCTGGGGCCGCACTCTGATAAATTACGGTTTGACTAGGTTTCCTACCCTTTTGTTTTGGGTTTTTTTTTTTTTTTTTTTTTTTTTTTTGAGATAGAGTCTCGCTCTATCACCCAGGCTGGAGTGCAGTGGTGCAATCTTGGCTCACTGCAACCTCTGCCTCCCGGGTTCAAGTGATTCTCCTGCCTCAGCCTCCCGAGTAGCTGGGATTACAAGTGTGTGCCACTACGCCCAGCTAATTTTTGTATTTTTAGTAGAGACAGGGCTTCACCGTGGTGGCCAGGCTGGTCTCAAACTCCTGACCTCAGGTGATCCGCCTGCCTCAGCTTCCAAAGTGCTGGAATTACATGCATGAGCCACCATGCCCGGCCTGTTTTGGTTTGCTTTTTAAAGCTTCATAGGCGGTTCAAGTGTGCAGTTAGGATTGGAAACCTCTGAACAGAATGATTCCTTCCTAACCTGTAACTTCATTTTTTTATTCATCCGCTCAACATGTGGCTTATAGGTTACTAGGGAGGGAAGACACCTGAAGGAAACGCACTGATGAAGTAGCACTAGACCCACGTGCCACTCCCTCAGCAAGTATTCACTAAGCACCTGCTGCATGCCAGGCCCTGGGAACACAGCAGCACTGATGGCTTTCCCAGACTACCCTCCAGGAACTTCTCCCCACATCCAGAAATCTGGAATCATCACAAATTCCTTCTTGCCACCTCCCTTATCCAGTCTGCCTTTGAGAACTTTCCATTTGCTGTCTCTTACGTGCTCAGCACATGGTTTGTGATTTTTGACACAAATTTACTGAATGCCTGCTTTGTGTCAGGTCTTGTGGTCCAGGTACAGGCGATAAGACCGTGATCAAGGGAGATCAGCTGCTTCCTTCATGGAGCTTGCAGTCTGTGTGTGCTCGAGGTGTCCAGGACAGCTGGCCAACCCATGTTTTCTGGAAATGATACACAGATGTGCACAGAGTACTCAAACCTTCGTGGCCTTCTAGGGACAAAGAAGCACAGATAGGAACCCCTGAAGGCCCCAGATTGGGGAACACCTGGTTTACATCCTGTCCCCACCACTAATGAGTCAGTCAGTGGAGTTACTCTTTCCGAGCCTCCATTTCATCCTCTGTAAACTGGGATAATAAACCCCTTTGAAGAGGTTTCTTTCTTGCAAAGATTAGTGAGATAGATTTGCAAAGGATGTCCAGGCACACAGTAAAAACTCAATGAAGCCTGAATAAGTGAACCAGCAGGGAGGGTAACAGTAGGCCCTTGCAGAATAATTGTGAGGAGTCAGATTATCAGAGCCAGCATGACTGTCACCAAGTAGGTGTTCGATAAAAGAGTTGGTTATTATAGCTGGATCATTTTTCCCTGGGGTCAAGAAGAATGTATTCATTATTTTAAAGGTGATACTGTTAAGATTATGAAGTATGGTCCGGGCAAGGTGGCTCACACCTATAATCCTAGCACTTTGGGAGGCCGAGGTGGGTGGATCGCCTGAGGTCAGGAGTTAGAGACCAGCCTGGGCAACATAGCAAAATCCCATCTCTACTAAAAATAGAAAAACTAGCCAGGTGTGGTGGCGCCTGTAATCCCAGCTACTCGGGAGGCTGAGACAGGAGAATCGCTTGAACCCAGGAGGCAGAGGTTGCAGTGAGCTGAGATCGCACCACTGCACTCCAGGGTGACAGAGCAACACTCTGTCTCAAAAAAAAAAAAAAAAAAAAAAAAAGTGAACTGTGGAATTACCTTGTTTGGTTTCCAGTACTGACCGCTCGTTACTAGCTGTGTGATCTTAGGCAAGTTACTTTACCCCTCTGTGCCTCAATTCCTTCATCTGTAAAATGGATTTAAGTACCTACCTCCACCCCCTTCCAAATTTTTAATAAATTATATGGAATGCACTTATAGTAGTTCCTGGCACATAAGGGCAATATTAAGTTTTACGATGATGATGATTCGACTTTCCACACAGCATAGAGCGAGAAGCCGTGGCCGCCACCTCCCACCTCTAGTCACAGACTCCTTATGGCAGCCACTTGGTCCAGAAATGGAAAGGAGAAGAGTGCGCAGGCGCAGTGGGTCAAAGTTGCCTGGGAGACTCGAGTATGCAATCTGGCCGCCATCTTGGGAGAGGGCAACGCCAGCAGCTTCTTGTACGTCATCAGCCTGCGCAACGGCCGGGCACCCGGCGGTTCAGGTCGCTTAGAGAGTCGTAGGTTGGGTAGTGCGGGTTGCGGCAGGGGCTGCCGAGAGGGTGCGTAACTGAGGGGCGTGATGGGGGAGGCGGCCGTGGCCGCGGGGCCTTGTCCGCTGCGCGAGGACAGCTTCACGCGCTTCTCGTCGCAGAGTAATGTGTATGGGCTGGCAGGCGGCGCCGGCGGGCGCGGGGAGCTGCTGGCCGCCACGCTTAAAGGCAAGGTGCTCGGCTTCCGCTACCAAGACCTCCGACAGAAAATCCGGCCAGTGGCCAAGGAGCTGCAGTTCAACTACATTCCCGGTGGGTGGCGCTATGGTGCTGGGAGGGCCCTGGAACGTGGTGTTGAGAAGGCTTCTGAGGCTCTCTCTGAGCCGGGTCACCGTGCTGGGAGAATGGAATCGGGGTGGTTTAAGGGGGTCACTGGGATCAGGAGGCAGGCATAGTTGGGGCCTGGATGAGCCTAGGGTTTCAGGATTCTTCAGACTTACAGGTCAGGATCCCTGGTACCCAGGGAACAGAGGTCGGGTGATGGCGGTCAGGACTCAGACCAGAGGGCATGATCATTGCGGTGGCCGGAGTTCACCATGTTTGGGAGATCGGAGTCATGAGTCTGCCTGACACTGAACTTAGAACTCTCCCCTCCCAGTGGACGCGGAGATTGTCTCCATTGACACTTTCAACAAGTCACCCCCCAAGCGAGGTCTGGTTGTGGGGATCACGTTCATCAAGGTACCTAGAGCCCCCTCCACCTCCCTTCGCCCTCCTCCTTACACACATGGTGAGTTCCACTGAGCTGCCCCAGATCCCACCTGCCACCCCTGCCCTCCCCTGAACCCCATGTCCTCCCCCAGGATTCAGGGGACAAGGGTAGCCCCTTCCTGAACATTTACTGCGACTATGAGCCCGGCTCTGAGTACAACCTTGACTCCATTGCCCGTGAGTGAGGCGTGGACGGGAGGAGGGAGAGGGTCCCCAGCAGGTCCCCCATGCTCACGTGCCTGTCCCTACAGAGAGCTGCCTGAACCTGGAGCTCCAGTTCACTCCGTTCCAGCTGTGCCATGCAGAGTGAGTGTCCCCTGGGCATCTGCGCCCACCCCACTGTAAATGTAGAAACCCTGAGCTCTCAAACCCGTTCTTTACTTACAGACCCCTGTAGTCTGTTTCCCCTTCTGGAAAATAAAGAGGTTGTACCAGATTAGAGATTGAAAACTAAAATGCCAGCCGGGCATGGTGGCTTATACCTGTAATCGCAGCACTTTGAGAGGTCGAGGTGGATGGATCACCTGAGGTCAGGAGTTCGAGACCAGCCTGGCCAACATGATGAAACCCCGTCTCTACTAAAAATACAAAATTAGCCAGGATGGTGGTATGCATCTGTAATCCCAGCTACTCAGGAGGCTGAGGCAGGAGAATCACTTGAACCTGGGAGGTGGAGGTTGCAGTGAGCCAAGATTGCACCATGGCATTCCAGCCCAGGTGACAAGAGCAAAACTCTGTCTCAAAAATAAATAAATTAAATTAAACTAAAATGCCTTTGGGGACCAGGGAGGTCATGTGAGAATGGAAAGCACAAGTATAATGTAACAGGTAGCATGTGTGCACACATGCATATGCAGCTGAGGTTGGAAAGCTGTAGCTAAGTGGAGACCACGAACTTGCCCGCAATCAGATTCTATGTTTGTTTTTTAGAGCATCGTGCTTTTTTTTTTTTTTTTTTTTTTTTGAGATGGAGTCTCGCTCTGTTGCCAGACTGGAGTGCAGTGGCTTGATCTCAGCTCACTGCAACCTCTACCTCCCAGGTGCAAGTGATTCTCCTACTTCAGCCTCCTGAGTAGCTAGGATTACAGGCTCATGCCACCATGCCTGGCTACTTTTTATATTTTTAGTATAGATCGGTTTTCACCATGTTGGCCAGGCTAGTCTCCAACTCCTGACCTCAGGCGATCCGCCTGCCTCAGCCTCCCAAAGTGCTGGGATTACAGGCGTGAGCCACCACACCCGGCCCAAGCATCATGATTTTAAGGTGGCCATAGACCAGATGGACAAGGGGCCACCACCCTGCCATTCCTGAACTAGATAATCTGAGAGACTTGATGGAGCACCTGGGAATTCTGGGAATTCTGCACATCTAGAGTTCCCAGATTCTAACGTTCTAGAGTCCGACATTCCAAGATCAGAGATGCTAAGTTTTCTAGAGTCGTAAGCTCTAAGATTCCAGCATTTGAATGTTCTACAGTAAGATAGAAGACAGAATCTTCTGAGGTTCTGTAATGATAAATTCCTGACATTCTTATCTTTCTTTTTTTTTTGAGATGGAGTCTCGCTGTCACCCAGGTTGGAGTGCAGTGGCGCGATCTCGGCTCACTGCAAGCTCCGCCTCCTGGGTTCACGCCATTCTCCTGCCTCAGCCTCCCGCCTCAGCCTCCCGAGTAGCTGGGACCACAGGCGCCCACCACCACGCCCAACTAATTTTTTGTATTTTTAGTAGAGACGGGGTTTCACCGTGTTAGCCAGGATGGTCTCGATCTCCTGACCTCATGATCCGTCCGCCCGCCTCGGCCTCCCAAAGTGCTGGGATTACAGGCGTGAGCCACTGCGCCCGGCGACATTCTCATCTTTCAAGGAGATAGAACATAGACCATCTAGAATACCAAGGTGCTAGAACCCCAACGTGTGTGGAATCCATTCTAGAGTTCTAGATTCCATTCCAGAACACAGATGGTCTAGAACAGGGGTTGGCAAACTTTTTTTGGTAGAAGTCCAGATACTAAATATTAGGCTTTGAGGGCCAGTCTGTCACAACTACTCACTTTGCCATTGTAGCCAGAAAGCAGCCATTGGCACTGTGTAAATGAATGAATGTGGCTGTGTTCCAATAAAACTTTATTTACAAAAACAGATAGTGGGTTGGATTTAGTCTACAGGTCATAGTTGGCCAACCCCTGGTCTAACAGGTGAGAGTTCCTGAAACTGAAGATTCTAATTGCGCTAATGTTCTTCTTGCTAGGATTTGGATATTCTATCATTCCGTGAATCTGAAATCTGTGATGGCAAATTTTAGAAGTTCTAGTATTTCTAAGGAGACAGAAAACAGCACTTCTAGAATACTGGGGTTTCAGATTGAAGAGGTCCTAGCTTTCTAAGGTTCTACAGTTCATTCTAGAGTTCCACATTCCATTCCTAAATCCACAGAGCGAAGGTAGGAGTAGATGCGGGCTCTAAGAGTGGGAGGTTCTAGCAAGCCATGTTCCCTCAATTCTGAGATTGGGAGGTACATTCCCTGATTCTGAGATTCTCTGAGGGCTCGTTTCTACAGTTGTGTATTTCAAGGAGATAGAGTACTCAGGAGCTTGAGCCCTGAGATTCTAACCCTGGGTCTAGTGTCTGGATCCCAGAATATTAAGGTTCTCAACAGGCCGGGGTTTTTGCAAGAGGAGAGTTCTGGTTCTCAGACCACATGGATTCCACTACCTTGGGTTCTAGATTTCTCTGCTTTCAGGGTCCAGGTCGGGGATCAACTGGAGACCGTGTTTCTCTTGAGTGGGAATGACCCGGCTGTTCATCTCTACAAGGAGGTGAGGCGGGGAGGTGTGCTGGGCAGAGCCCTGTGGGGTTCACTGTGGGCTGGCGCTGGGTGGGTATATGTGTGAAACTGACTTAAGCGGGGGTGGGGTGGGTCTTGGTTCCCCCAGAACGAGGGGCTGCATCAGTTTGAGGAACAGCCCGTGGAAAACCTCTTCCCAGAGCTGACGAACCTGACCAGTAGGTAGGAGAGGCCCCGAAAGAGGCCACTGGGGACCGGGGCAGTGACCTCAGAGAAATCAGGCGGTGGGACCTTAGAGAAATTGGGCACCGGGGAGGAGCTCAGAAAAACGAGTCCACGGCATGACTTCAGATAAATTGATCAGCAGGGGTGACACCAGAAAAAACAAGAAGTGAACTCAGCCCTCGGGTGGTGAGAATTGACCCCAGAGGAATTGGGCGGTGAGGATTATCCAGGAGGAATCAGGCAGCAGGGTCCCAGGGCTACAGGGAGGGGCAACTGCCCCTGGGGAGGCAGAGGGGCGGGGCTGGGCCTAGCAATGGCCCTCCGTCCTGTCCATCCATCCGCCCGCCAGCGTCCTCTGGCTAGACGTCCACAACCTCCCTGGCACGTCCCGGCGCCTCTCAGCTCTGGGCTGTCAGAGTGGTTATGTCCGTGTCGCCCACGTGGACCAGCAGAGTCGAGGTGAGGGCCACGGTGAGGCGGGGTAAGGGGTGGGGTTGAGGGCTGGGGGCGGGGCCAGGGTGGGGCTGAGGACTGGAGCTGGGTGGGGTAGGAGAGGGAGGTAAAGGGGTTGAGGGATGAGGGTGGGGCTAGCCGGGCGGGGCTAGGGTGGGGCCAAGGGCTGGAGCTGGGTGAGGTAGGGTAATGGGGGGAAGGGATGAGGGTGGGGCTTGGGGGCGGGGCTTGGGTGGGGTTGAGAGCTGCGGAGGGGCGGGGCTAGGGTGGGGCTGAACGGTGGTGGGGAAGGCAAAAGTTTCAGGGCTGGGGGCGGGACCAGGGTGGGGCTGGGGCTCTGAGTCCTCGCTCTCCACGCAGAGGTTCTGCAGATGTGGTCGGTCCTGCAGGACGGCCCCATCTCCCGAGTGATCGTGTTCAGCCTCTCGGCCCCCAAGGGTGAGCTCTGGGTTTGAGGGGATGGGGAGAGAGCGGTGGAGGGAACGTGTCGGGGGAAGAGACAACTCTGCATTCTTGGGTCCTCCCACCCAGATTTGCACCCCTCTCCCGAAGTGTCCAGCCCCCAGTCCCTCCCTCCTGGATCCCCCACTCCAGGCCTTGAACTACAGTGCACCTCTTCCCTCCCCTCCCCTCCTGTGAATTTAACTTCCAGGACTGGCACATGGGGCCTAACCCATATATTTTCTGTTAGGGTCCAGAGTTGTTCTCTTCACTTTGGTGTAACCTTAGCCCCGCAGCCTGGGGCTGAGCGTCCACCTCTCCCTCTGTACCCTAACCTGCACGTCTCACATCGGAACTTCTTCACCCCACTCTGTGGCCCCTTCACTGTGTCTCTTGCTGTAGTCTAGCTCCCGGCTATGCTCCTGGACTCACCACCGTCCCACCACTCAGAGTCTAGCCTTTTCCCCAGTATGCTGATCATTCCTGCTCCTTTACTGGGGTCTGTCCCTGACTGGCATTTTGCTTTTTTAAAAAAGTTTTGACTAGGCACGGTAATCCCAGCACTTTGGGAGGCTGAAACAGGCAGATCACCTGAGGTCGGGAGTTCAAGACCAGCCTGACCAACACAGTGAAACCCCATCTCTACTAAAAATACAAAAATTAGCAGGACATGGTGGCGGGCGCCTGTAATCCCAGCTACTCGGGAGGCTGAGACAGAAGAAGCTAGGAGGTGGAGGTGGCAGTGAGCTGAGATCACACCACTGCCCTCCAGCCTGGGTGACGGAGTGAGACTCCGTCTCAAAAAAGAAAAAAAAATTTTATTTCAATCACTTTGGGGACACAAGTGGTTTTGGTTGCATGGATAAATTCTATAGTGATGGATTCTGAGATTTTAATACACCCATCACCCGAGTAGCGTCTGTTGTACCTAATGTGTAGCTTTTATCCCACACCCTCTCCCACCTTCCCGCTTCTGAATCTCCAAACCCCATCATATACTCTGTATGCCTTTGTGTACTCATAGCTTAGCTCCCTCTTCTGTGAGAACATACATTTTTTGGTTTTCCACTCCTGTGTTACTGCACTTAGGATAAGGATCTCCAGTTCCATCTAAGTTGCTGCAAAAGACAACATTTCATTCCTTTTTATGACTTGTGTAGTATTCCATGGTGTATATATGCCACATTTTCTTTCTCCACTCATTAGTCGATGGCCACTTAGGTTAGTTCCACATCTTTGCAGTTGTGAAGGGCTGCTGTAAACATACATGCACAAATGTCTTTTTTTTTTTTTCCCCCCAGAGAGAGTCTGGCTCTGTCGCCCAGGCTGGAGTGCAGTGGCTCAATCTCGGCTCACTGTCACCTCCACCTCCCGGGTTCAAGTAATTCCCCTGCCTCAGCCTCCTGAGTAGCTGGGATTACAAGCATATGCCATCACACCGGGCTAATTTTTGTGTCTAATTTTTGTGTTTTTAGTAGAGACGGGGTTTCACCATGTTGGCCAGGCTAGTCTCGAACTCCTGACCTCAGGCGATCTGCCTGCCTCGATCTCCCAAAGTGCTGGGATTACAGGCGTGAGCCACCACACCCGGAGCCTCAGACTATCATCTAACACCTATTTCTCCTTCTGATGTCTGACGTTCATAATTTCTCTCATAGGCCAATCGCTTACCCTCCCTCTGTAACACAGCCTCAAGAGTTTTTCCAGAGATCTAACCTGCATGTCTGTCATTAAAGGGGCCTGGGGTATGACGAGGAGCCCAGAACCTGTCCCCACAAAACCATTCCCCTCTTCTTTTTTTTTTTTTTCTGAGACGGAGTCTCGCTTTGTCACCCAGGCTGGAGTGCAGTGGTGCGATCTCGGCTCACTCCAACCTCTGCCTCCCAGGTTCAAGCAATTCTCCTGCCTTAGCCTCCTGAGTAGCTGGCATTACAGGTGCCTGCCACCATGCCTGACTAATTTTTATATTTTTACTAGAGGCGGGGTTTTATCACGTTGACCAGGATGGTCTTGAACTCCTGACCTCAGCTGATCCACCCGCCTCGACCTCTCAGAGTGCTGGGTTTACCATTCATGTTTCTTCTCCAGAGACCAAGGACAGACCAGCACAGGATGAGTACAGCGTGCTCGTGGCCAGCATGTTGGAGCCAGCAGTGGTGTATCGGTAAGGGGGCCTGAGACACATGGGTGTGGCCTAACCTTGTTTCTTTGCGCTGTGGTCTAACCTTGTCATTCTCCACAGTAAGTTCCTTTGGGTGGATTACTCAGAGCTGGACAAGTAAAGATACTTGTGACCCAGGGGCGGGGGCTGTGAATATTGAAGTCTAGACTTGCAGGGAATATGTTGAGGTCGGGGGGTGGGAGCAGAGATGCCCCCTGGAGTGGATGTAGTGGGTGTGCTGGCAAATGGCTAATCACTGGCTATGCACGAGGAAAGCCCAGGTTTGTAACATTTACCAGAGTTTCCAGAGTGTAAATACTTCCGCCACGGTGGCTTTCAAACCACGAACATGATTACATGGGAACGTTTCCCAGTCAGCTCTCAGAAGCCACTGTGGCCAGCTCTGGCACCCTTCTAGGGGTGGTGAAGGTGTCCGGCCAGGGCTAAGCCCTCTTTGGGGTTCCATGAAGGCAGCGTGGGTGTCTAGATTGAGGACACGTGTGTCTGAATCCCCAGGTGGGACCCTGTGGCTTTCCATCTGGGAGTGAGGTGGTCCCGGAGGTGAAGGGCTTGAGTGCACAGGTTGACCCCTCGCTGGATCTATGAATATGTCCAAATCTGAGATGATGACGTCTAGGCTTCCGGAGGACCAGTGTGTCTAGGCCTGAGAAGGGAAGCAGTACCGGTGCCCAGCTCAGCGTCTGCCAAGGGTGCCGGGCACTGCAAGCTGACCCCAGTCTGTCTGCTGCATTTGGGACCCTCAGGGACCTGCTGCACCGGGGCCTTGAAGACCAGCTTCTCCTGCCCGGCAGTGACCAATTTGACAGCGTCCTCTGCGGCCTGGTCACCGACGTGGATTTGGATGGGCGGCCAGAAGTCCTGGTGGCCACCTACGGACAGGTGGGACCTGACGGTTGGAGCCACCACCCACCGGCCTCCCTCCACTGTGCTCCCCGTCTACCTGTGTGACCTCACTCTCCACCCCTGCAGGAACTGCTGTGTTATAAGTACCAGGGCCCAGAGTCGGGGCTCCCTGAGGCCCAGCGCGGGTTCCGCCTGCTGTGGCAGCGGGGCTTCTCCAGTCCCCTGCTGGCCATGGCTCATGTGGACCTGACCGGGGACGGGCTGCAGGAGCTTGCCGTGGTCTCCCTGAAGGGCGTGCACATCCTGCAGGTAACCCCGGCTCTTGGGGAGAAGGGTTGACCTCAGCAGTTCCGGGCAGGGGGTGCAGGCCGCCTCCCAGGGGAGGGAGGAACTCATTTCTGGTAGGCAGTTCCTACCGGCCAGGACAGCTCCCAGGAGAAAGGGGCACCCGTGAGCGCTCACAGCAGCTGGGGTGGGGGCACCGGCCTGGTGAAGGAGATTTATTTATTTATTTATTCTTTTATTCTTTTATTTTTCAAACAGAGTCTCGCTCTGTCACCCAGGCTGGAGTGCAGTGACTTGATCTCAGCTCACTGCAACCACCTCCCAGGTTCAAACGATTCTCATGCCTGAGCCTCTCAAACAGCTGGGATTACAGGTGCCCGCCACCACGCCCAGCTAATTTTTGTATTTTTAGTAGAGACGGGGTTTCACCATGTTGCCCAGGTTGGTCTTGAACTTCTGGCCTCAAGTCATCCGCCCACCTCGGCCTCCCAACGTGCTGGAATTACAGGCGTGAGCCACCGGCCCTTTTTTTTTTTTTTTTTTTTTTTAGACAAAGTCTTGCTCTGTTTCCCAGGCTAGAGTGCAGTAGTGGCGTGATCTGAGTTCACTGCAACCTTCACCTTCTGGGTTGAAGTGATTCTCCTGCCCCAGCCTCCTGAGTAGCTGGGATTATAGGCGCCTGCGTCCACACCTGGCTACATTTTATGTTCCTTCTAATCTCATTTCCTTACATTTGGGTCTAGGCTTTGTCCCTCCCACCAGAAATTCGCTTAGGGCCACTCCCCTTCACCCCTATCACAGAAGCCCATTCCCATCCCACACACTGTGGTCTGCTCTCTGCCCTCCCACCTGAGCCGAGCTCCTGGCCTTTGGAGTTGCTTCACTCCAGACAGTCCCGCCATGATGTAACCTTCCCCCCCTGCAGCTCTTCCTCAGCTCCGTCCCCCTCCTTCTCTTGTTCCCCACAGCACAGCCTGATCCAGGCCTCGGAGCTGGTCTTGACCCGGCTTCGACGTCAAGTGGAGCAGAGGAGACGTCGGCTACAGGGGTCGGAGGACGAGGCAGGTGTAGGGCCAGCTGAGAATGCAGCCTCTTAAGCACCCACTCTCCCCAGACCTGGGGCGACTCATGGCGTGCTCACCGCCACCTGCTGGTGGGGGGTGTCCTGAAGGACAGGATGCTGTCCTCAGACCTCCCCAGGGTGGTGAAGCTGTGCCCTGAGACCCCAGCTAACCCACTCCTCTCTCTGTGCCTCAGTGTCCCTATTTGAAAGCAGGGATGATCCCGACCCACCCTGTCCACTCTCGATGAGAATTGGCTAACTGATGGTTATTTATATGTCCAGAAGAACAGCATTTCCCAGTTGTCTCGATTATTTTGTTCGGCAAGCATTTGGTGGGCACCTGCTGTATGCCTGGCTCTGTGTTGGATGCTGGATTCACCCAGAGGAATTGAGGGAGACGGATTTGGGGGAGAGGGAATCCAAGGCTAGACCCAGATACAGGATGGAGGTTAGGTCCCAGGGTAGAACCCGAGAGAAAGAAATGAGGTGACACCTTAGCAGAAAGGCTAAAGTTACACCGCTGTGGAACAGACTATGTAAAGTGGAAGGAAGAGAACTGAGGTTAGACCCCAGCAAGTGAATTGAGGTTAGACCCTAGTGGAGTGGGCTGACATGAGACGCCGGTGGAAAGACCTAGATCTGAGGGTAGATCCCAGTGGAAAGGCAAGGAGCTTGAGCGTTTAGAGGAAAACTTGTGGATAGAAAGGCCTGCTGTGGGAGAGCAGTGGTCCATTTGTAGCAGAGGGTCTGAGGCTAGACTCCCTATGAATAATGCTGAGGTTGGACCCCAACAAAAAGTAGGTATGGCCAGACCCCTGCAAGGGGCCAGGGTTAAACCCCAGCAGAAAGTGAGCTGAGTTCCCAGTGGGGAGCACTGAGGCAAGACCCAGGGAGAAGACTTTCAGGCTAGACCGTGCTAGAAAGGGCTAAGCTTAGACCTAATCTAAAATGCCCAGGGGGTTGGGGGCCCAGGGAGCCGGGAGACAAGCCTGATTCTCCCAGCCTGTGGTGGTAGGAGTTGCCTTGCCTGTGGTTTTGTGTGTGTGTGTGTGTGAGACGGAGTCTCATTCTGTCTCCCAGGCTGGAGTGCAGTGGCGCAATCTCTGCTCACAGCAACCTCCGCCTCCCGGTTCAAGCGATTCTCCTGCCTCAGCCGCCTGAGTAGCTGGGATTACAAGCGTGCATCACCATGCCCAGCTAAATTTTTTGTATTTTTAGTAGAGACAGGGTTTCACCATGTTGGCCAGGCTGGTCTCAAACTCCTGATCACAGGTGATCCGCCCGCCTCGGCCTCCCAAAGTGCTGAGATGACAGGCATGAGTCACCGTGCCCGGCCTCCTGTGCTCCTTTCTGTATTACCAGGAGAAGGAATCAGAGGCCTGTGTCTCTAGGACCAGTGGAGGGCGGGAACGATGCAAGTCTTGTCCTCCCTCCACTGCAGGCCAGGAATAGAATCTGGGTCAGCAGGGTTGGGGGATGATCATTTCCTGGGCCATATCCAGGCTGGGGGCAGGAGTTGGGCAGGACACCTGCTTCCTGGGGGGTTCAGGGGAGAGGCAGACACTGTAGTCATTCTGGCCATCTGTCTGCCTCCTGCTATGGAGGTCCACCCAGAAGTCTGACCACCAGCACTGACAGAGAAGACCCAGCCACCAGTTGTCTACCAAGCGTTTATGGGAGTTAGGAGCTCAGCAACTCCTGGCCATCCCTGTCTTCACCCTCTTTCCCAGAAGCCAGGCCCAGGCGTGGGAAGTTGCAGGGAGCCGGATCCTCTCCCTCCCCTGGCAGCAGGCCTGATGGTGTCCAGCCAGGACTGGCAGTGGGCAGGACCGGTGGCACGAGCAGGGCCCCCTTCCTCCCACTGTCCACCTGCGGAGAAGGAGCACTCCACACCGACTCACACACCACCACCCCCTGTTGTGGGGCGGAGTGGGATTGGGAGTGGGTGTAGTGATGGTATGCCTTGCAGAGGTGTGTGCTTGTGTAGGGGTATGTGTGTGGGCCCATCAGAGGGCGCGTGAGTTTGTGTCTTCAGGAGCCCAGGCCACCTGCCTGGCCCTTTGCAGTTCATTTCTGTTTCTTTTTTTTTAGAGACGGAGTCTCACTCTGTCGCCTAGGCTAGAGTGCAGTGGCATGATCACAGCTCACTGCAGCCTCCACCTCGCAGGTTCAAGCGATTCTCCTGCCTCAGCCTCCCAAGTAGCTTACAGGATTACAGCTGTGTGCCACCTCGCCCAGCTACTTTTTGTATTTTTAGTAGAGACGGGGTTTCGCCTTGTTGGCCAGGCTGGTCTCAAATTCCTGACATCAAATGATCCGCCTGCCTTGGCCTCCCAAAGTGCTGGGATTACAGGCGTGAGCCACCGTGCCCAACCTGCAGGTCTCTTCTTGACTTGACCTGTCCTCAGCCTGGGGAATTGTACGGTGCAGCAGTTAAGGGTGTGGAATCTGGAGCCATATTTACCACCTCGTGCCTTGGCTTCCCTGTCTGTAAGTGGAGCTCATAATAGCATTTACCTCACAAAGTTGGTGTAACGGTCGATTGTGTCAACATATGTCCTGAATTTATAAAAAAAAAGTTAGAACATGCCAGGTGCGGTGGCTCTTACCTGTAATCCCAGCACTTTGGGAGGCCGAGGCAGAAGGATTGCTTGAGCCCAGGAGTTGGAGACCAGCCTGAGTAACAGTGAGACCCTGTCTCTTAAAAAAAAAAAAAAAAAAAATAGAGGGAAAAAGCCTGGCGTGGTGGTGGCGGGCACCTGTAGTCCCAGCTACTCGGGAAGCTGAGACAGGAGGATTGCTTGAGCCCAGGAGGTCGAGCCTGCAGTGGGCTGAGATCGTGCCACTGCACTCCAGCCTGGGTGACAGAGTGAGACCCTGTCTCAAATAATAATGTGGTGCCGATGCCAGGCACGTGGTCAGGGCTGCCTGTATGCATGGCAGCTGTTGTTATTCTTATTAATGGGTGTCTTTGTGGTTGTTTCTGGCCTCCTTTGTGAGGCTGTGCAGGCACAGTATGTGAATTTGGATCTGACTCCAGCTAAACATTCTTGCCCTCCCCCTAGTTCTGTGAGTCTGTAACTATTTGTAGCTGTTGGCCCTTGTATGGCTGGGAGACTGTGTGCGTGTGTGTGTGCGCGCGCGTGTGTGTGTTGGGGGGCGGGGGCTGCTTCTGAAACGCACAGGAGCGCCCTCCGCTGCTGTCCCCTGCCTCTGGTGCTGAACCCGGAGGCTGGGGAGGAGGCTCGGGCTCCCTGCTCCTCCCGCCCTGTTCCCCCAGGCCCCTCCCCGGGCCTCCCCCGCCTCCCGCACCGCCTCCCCTCTGCCCGCCTCCGCCTCCTCCCCCTCTCTCCGGCTCCTCCCCCTCTCTCGCTCCCTCGCCGACTCCCCCTCCCCCGTGTCCCTCCCCTCTCCTCCTCTCCTCCCTCTATCCCCTCTCCCTCCCCTCCTCCCCGGCTCTCCCTCTCAGTCTCCGGCTTTTCTCTCTCTCAATCTCTCTCTCTCTTTCGGGCGGAGTCGCCCACCACTGCCAGCCCAGCGCTGGGGGGACCTGCTGCAGGCTGTAGCTGCAGGTAAGAGACCCCACTGGTGGGTAGGTGGGGGCGTGGGAAAAGGACGGGGTTACCCCAGGCGCGGAATGGGGGCGGTTCGGGAAGCCTGAAGCTGGCTTCCCTGGGCTGGTTTATGGAGGTGGGGGGCTGCCTGGCCCAGCATGGGTACCTTCTGTGGGGTGGGAGTGCCACCAGCCGCCCCAACACCTTCAGCCCCTCCTGGTTCTCAGGCGGCTGGGGAGGGGGGCCGCCTGGGTACTTGGGGGGGTTAGGACACCCCGCCCCCACCCCGTCTGGGGCACCCCCCCTCCCGCGCTCTCTACCTCCGCCCCCGCCTTCCTGTGTCTGGGTCTCATCTTTCTGTCTCTCCACATCTCTCAGGGGTCTCTGTCTAGCAGAGTCTGGCCGCCTCTGGGAGTCTCTGTCTCTCAGTCTCTCACTCCTGTCTCACTCTGTGTGTCTCTGTGCCGGGGGCTCTGTCTCTACTGTCTCTAAGTCCTGGGTTTCTCGCTCCTTTCCTCTTGCGCCATCTCTGTTTCTCTGTGTCTCTGTGTCTCTGCCTCTCTCCCCTGTCTCAGCCTTCCAGTGTCTCTCTGTCTCTGCTTTCTCCGTGTCTCTGTCTCTTCCCATGTCCGCATCTCTCTCTCCCTCTCTCTCTTTCTCTCTCTCTCTCCCCCTCATCTCCATCTCTGTCTCTGGGTATCTCAGTCTCTGTTTCTGTCTCTCTTTCCTCTTCTCTGGCTCTCCCTGGGAGCCACTGCGCCCTCCTCCTACACACCACTGTCTCCGCCCCTGGCAGGGGAGACCTGGAGGAAGAAGACCTCCCCCACCCGCCAAGTGGGCTCCCCCAGGCCTGGAGTCCTCTAAACTCCTCTCCCCACTTGAGCAGAGCTCCCTTGCTCTCTCTGATCCTCCCAGCCGGCACCCACCCCAACTTTCCCCTGAGAACCCAGCCCGCCTCCCCTTGCCTTGTTTCTGACATTCTGAGGCTGGTCCTTCTTGCAGTTTAACCGGTAGCCTTTGTAGTAGAGATGAGACCAGACCTCCCTTCAAGCTAACCTCCCCATTCTTCCTCGTATAACTGGACCAGTCCTTCCTACCGTCTAACTTCCATACCTCTTGCTGTTTGTTCAGCTCTTGATTCATTCATTCTTGTTGATAATTACTGAGTACCTTTCCTGCTCCGGGCAAGCACTGGGTACTGGGTTAGACCAGGCGAGTCCTTCCTGCAGTCTCACTTCCATCCCTTTCCTGGTGTGCCAGCCTCACACCTGTCTCAGTGGGGGTGGGTCTCAACAGCTTGTCCGCCACCTCTTGGGGGGTGCTGAGAGGGCCCTGGCCAACACACTGTCTGCCTTCCTTGAGTGAAGGGGGCCCTGGAGAAGGTGGGCGAGAGAGTCAGTGATGGAGAAAAGGTATGAGGCTGTGCCTGTAGCCCTGGTCTGTGTGTGTGTGTGTGTCTCCCTGGCTGCAGGTGAGATCCCAGCCCTGTGTGACAGTGCCTGCGGGGGGCTTCAGATGACTTTAAAGAGCACTAGGTTAAGAGCCCTGTTCCTCCTTTGGACCTCAGTTTACCTATTATCAGTGTATCACAGCCCCAAGCACCCAAACCCTGTGATGTGATCCCCACACTGGACCATTTCGAGGTGGTTGGGAGCACCTGGGCTCACGCTGGGGCAGTAAACGTGCATGTTTAGAAGTCTGAGGGCCAGCCCCCCACCACAGGCACAGTCAGGAAAGCACCCCTCGCAGCACCGCCCCACTGTGGGGTGGCAGCGTGAGGGATATGAGGGACGGGTCTTACCTGGCACGCCAGACTGCACCCACCCCCAGGCACGCAGTCCCATTCTTCTGACCAAGGACCCAAGAGGCGCGTGAGGTGGAACAGGGGTGCTCACTGCTAACCCGTTGGCCATGGGCCCACAAAGGGAGGGAGAGATGGCCCTGGGAGATGGTGCCTGCCATCTGCCCTCCCCATTCCCACCCTGGGCTCCACCTGATCCTTTTGCCCCTGGATTCTAAAAGCAGATTGGGTTTCAGGGCTGCTGGTGGATGGAGAGGCAGAGGCAGGAGCCGGGAGCAGAGGGAGCCCATGGTCCCCAGTGACAGGGCTCAGACCTCTTGGTCATTCATTTCACAAATATTTATCTAGTGCTTTCTCTCCCTGACTGCTCCTCCCGCAAGGCCCCAGCGAGAAACCAGGTTTTGCAGGAAAAAGGGATTGCACTAGGCTGTACTTGGCCCAGCCTCTGGGCTAGGAGGGTGGACATGAGAACCCCCATCACCTGGCCCTGGTCTCCCTTGAGAACTGCAGCAGCAGGGGCAGGTGGTTAAAGCTGAGGGAGGAACTCCCAGGCCGAGGCTCCCTCCCGGAGAGACTGGGGTTTGGTTTGCTGCTTTAGAAGAATTCCTGACTCCTGTTTCTCCTGAAAGCCGGGGAGGCGGAGGGAGAAGGGAGCACAGTCTTTGCTTTGGATCCTGGTGGGTTTGTAATTATGCCTAAGTTGTTGCTAATTAGGGGGCTGCTAATTAGACGTATCATTAGGAGCCTTGCTGAGGGGGCTAATTGTGCAGTGCCCTTTAAGAATCACCCCTGTCCCCCGCCCCTGCCTGCACACACACACACACACACACACGCACGCACACACGCACACAGGCATGCTCCTCGCTTGCTCTCTCCTTCTTGGGAAGTTCTGCCAACACGCTGCCTCCCTCCCCCAGAGGAGCCAGCTCCCAGCCCATGGGTACGTGGGTGTGAGTTGGGGACAGGCTGTGGGTTAGACGCTCAGAAGAACTTTTCAGGCCCCTGGAAGAAATGAGGCTGGTGGCAGAGGGGTCTGGGAGCGTGGAGGCTCCCGGGACACCTCTCTTCCTCTCTCCCTCCCTTTTTGATAAGCCACTGGGTTACCATGGCAACGCGAGGGTGGGGCGGACGAGCTCAGAGTCAGGGCCACTCTTGGAGAGACAACCTGGGAGCCAGAGTTGGTGCTGGATGATGTGGGCAAGTTCCATAACCTCTCTGCACCTTGGTCCTCTCACCTGTGGAATGGAGGGGCACTCCCCAAAGGGGGAGGGTGTCATTTTGGATGGGGTGTTCGGGGAAGGTGACATCAGAGTGGAAACCCGAAAGGGAGGAGGGAGCAAGGCTAGTGGATATGTCGGGAAGAGTGGGCTGGGCACAGTGGCATGCGCCTGTGATCTCAGCACTTTGGGAGGCCAAGGCAGGTGGAGCGCCTGAACCCAGGAGTTCAAGAACAGCCTGGGCAACAAAGAGACTCCTGGCTCTACAAAAGATTAGCTGGGTGTGGTGGTGCATGCCTGTACTTCCCGCTACTTGGGAAGCTGAGGAGGGAGGATCGCTGAGCCCTGGAGGTCGAGGCTGCAGTGAGCTGTTATGGCGCCGCTGCACTCCAGCCTGGGTGACAGAGCGAGACCCTGTCTCAAAAATAAATACACAAATAGAGAAGTGTGTTCGAGGAAGGGGGAACAGCAGGTGCCAGGGCTCCAAGGCAGAAGCTTGTCTGGTGAGGCTGAGGAGCAGAGGGGAGGCGAGGGTGGCTGAGGCAGACTGGGTGAGGGGGAGAGGGCAGAAAAAGAGGCCAGAGAGGGATTCGGGGCCAGATTGTGCAGGACCTCACAGGCCCTGGAGAGGACATTGGTGCTGTGAGTGAGATGGGAGCCATGGGGGGTTCTGAACAGCAGAGGGATGATGCAAGCCGATTTGTGGGCTTTTTTTGTTGTTGGTTTGGTTTTGTTTTTTTTTTTTGAGACAGAGTCTGCTTTTGTCGCCCAGACTGGAGTGCAATGGCATGATCTCGGCTCACTGCAACCTCCGCCTCCCTGGCTCAAGCAATTCTCATGCCTCAGCCTCCTGAGTAGCTGAGATTACAGGCACATGCCACCACACCTGGCTAAATTTTTTTTTTTTTTTTGTATTTTTTGTATTTTTGGTAGAGACAGGGTTTCACCATGTTGGCCAGGCTGGTCTCAAACTCCTGACCTCAAGTGATCCACCTGCCTCGGCCTTAAAGTGCTAGGATTACAGGTGTGAGCCACCGTGTCCAGCGATTTGTGTTTTAAAAGGAAACCCAGATAAGACACGATAATAGCCACTCAAACTCAGCACCAGAGGCAGGGAGAGAAATAAGGAAACAGTAGATCCCCCATACCCACAAATGGGACAGAAGGCCCGGCCCAGGGCCTTGGATGTCACAGCCCCTAAGGAACTACACCACTTACAGAGCCTGGGGAAAAGCCCAGGTCAGACACAGGGAAGCTGGAGAGACTGATGCCTGCCACCACCTTGGGGAGGGACATGAATGAGACCTTCCAGCAACCCCTCCCCAGCCCTACTTGAAACAGACAGACATGGTCCAACACCCGCCACAGCCCAAATCCTGCGCAAGAGCTTTCACAGGGCCGAGTTGGAGACTGAATCTCCTAACAAACTCAGAGCCTCCTGCTCCCTGCCTCTCAGTGAATTTTGCAGTTTGTGTGCTTTTGTGCCTGGCTTCATTCAGCCGTTGTGATATCTGTGAGATTCATCCATGTGCTGGGTGCAGCAGCAAATAATTCACTCCCTTTTCAGTGCTCTATAATATTCCACTGTGTAAATCCTCCAAACGTCTGTCTCCATTTTACTGCTGATAGGCCTCTGGGTTGTTTCAAGATTGACACTATTATAAATAAAGCTGCTATGAACATTCTTATTTTATTTTATTTTATTTGAGATGAAGTCTCACTCTGTCACCCAGGCTGGACTACAGTAGCGCCATCTCAGTTCACTGCAACCTCCGCCTCCCAGGTTCAAGCGATTCTCTTGCCTTAGCCTCCCGAGTAGTTGGGGTTACAGGCTCCCGCCACCCTGCCCAGCTAGTTTTTGTATTTTTAGTAGAGACGAGGTTTCACCATGTTGGCCAGGCTGGTCTCGAACTCCTGACCTCAGGTGATCCACCCACCTCAGCCTCCCAAAGTGCAGGGATTACAGGTGTGAGCCACTGCGCCTAGTTCCTTAGTGGACATAAGGACCTATTTCTCAGGCACATACCGAGGAGCAAAACTGCTGAATTGCACGATGCATGGTGTGTGCGGCTGTAGTTTCCCGAAGTGCATAGACCAATCTGCATTCCCACCAGCAGCGCACGGGAGTTCCTCTGTCCTTATCTTTCAGTCTTTCTCTCTCTGTGGGTCTCTGGCACTCTCTGTGTCTCTCTGTGTCTCCGTCACCCTGGGTCCCCATCCTCCCTGCATTGGTCCTCAGCTTCTCCCCTAACCCTCCTTCCCCAGTGAGCTTTGACCTTTGTGTTACAGAAAGGGGTTTGCTTCCCTCACCCAGACCTCCTCCTCCTTCCCCACAGGACCCCACCACCCCCCATGGCTCCCCTGGCCTTGGTGGGGGTCGCACTCCTCCTGGCGGCTCCCCCATGCTCTGGGGCAGCCACCCCAACCCCCTCCCTGCCGCCTCCCCCGGCCAATGACAGCGACACCAGCACAGGGGGCTGCCAGGGGTCCTACCGCTGCCAGCCGGGGGTGCTGCTGCCCGTGTGGGAGCCCGACGACCCATCGCTGGGTGACAAGGCAGCACGGGCAGTGGTCTACTTTGTGGCCATGGTCTACATGTTTCTGGGAGTGTCCATCATCGCCGACCGCTTCATGGCAGCCATCGAGGTCATCACATCAAAAGAAAAGGAGATCACCATCACCAAGGCCAACGGCGAGACCAGCGTGGGCACCGTTCGCATTTGGAACGAGACAGTGTCCAACCTCACGCTCATGGCCCTGGGCTCCTCTGCCCCCGAGATCCTGCTGTCAGTCATCGAAGTCTGCGGTCACAACTTCCAGGCGGGTGAGCTGGGCCCAGGCACCATCGTGGGCAGCGCTGCCTTCAACATGTTTGTGGTCATCGCCGTGTGCATCTACGTCATCCCAGCCGGCGAGAGCCGCAAGATCAAGCACCTGCGAGTCTTCTTCGTCACTGCCTCTTGGAGCATCTTCGCCTACGTTTGGCTTTATCTCATCCTTGCTGTTTTTTCCCCGGGTGTGGTCCAGGTGAGCAAAGACCCATGGATGCTTTCTTGATGCATGTGTGTCTGCAAAATCCAGAGAGGCGGCTCTTGGCTTGGAATGTTGATTGGTGTATTTGCAGAAATGCATGCTCACCTCTGAGAGGGCTGCTAAGTACAGTTGTGCAGGTCACAGACTGCACAAGGGGATTAAGCCAAACAGGGCAAGTCCTGCTGGGGGGAGCTGGAGTCCTGCTGATGCTACCCAGCCATATCTCTGGAGGGTGCAGCAAACATTGATTTGCCCGGAGGGATGCACTGTTTTGCACTTAATAACAGTACGCTCATTTGGAAGGGGCACCTTTTAGCTCCAAAAGGGTGTTGTATGTACTAACAGAGCCCCTGTGATCTGTGTAATGCATGCTAGGTATGTTCACATGTTTTCCTACACTCCCTACCTTTTGCATAATTGAGTCCCGCTTTTGCAATAAGACATCCTCCATTCACATAATTCATACTACCCTCGCATATAATCCAGCCTTGTGTTTTCCGACGTTGCTAATTGACTTGAGTAACTTAGTGCAATTTGCATAATTTATCCACAGGCTTGCATAGATACATACCTACATCTGCATAATTTAGCCATTTGCCAGATATGTAATCACGGTTTGCATGATTCATTCATTATTCATCATCAGTTTCTGATGTTGGGATAATTTATGCCACTTCAGTGTAATGTATACTCTCATCCAACGCAACATCGATATAAGCCCAGTGACTGCTTTGCATAATTTATTCCAATAGTGAGACAAAATTTAGACCCACAGCTGCATAATTTATACCTATATTCTCATAATCATTAGCCTTTCGCTCAGCCCGTGTCTTAACCTGCATACTATGTAGTCTTCCTTGACAACGTTTGCCTAATGTATTTCCCACAACCCCATGACTGCCTCCTACATTTGCATAATTTATTTATGGGCCTGGCCTAATTCAGTCACACACATGCATAATTTATTTGCAGGTGTCCAGGATTCATTCACACATGTGTGTAATCTATTTTTGCCTATCTGTCAGGTTTCTGCCAGTTACAGTTTCTTCCCAGGAAGGATCTGAAGCTACAGACAGAAAAATGCCTTGTGGGTTTTCTATGAAGGAGGATAGATAACAGAGAGATCAGAAGCCACAGTGAGGAAAGGGGAGGACAGTGACACCAGAAGACAGGGCTCCTGAAAGAGGGAGAGAGAAAGAGGAGAGAATTTCCCATCTGCCATGGTGAAAAGCATGCAGTGATATATCATATAGTTTAAGGTGCTGTTAAAATGAAGTCAGTGTCCTGACTTAGGCTTTCAAAAAGGCTTTTGAGGCCAGGTGTGGTAGCTCACGCCTGTAATCCTAGCACTTTGGGAGGTCGAGGCAGGACCTGAGATCAGGAGTTTGAGACCAGCCTGGCCAACATGGTGAAACCCCATCACTACTAAAAATACAAAAATTAGCCTGGCATGGTGGTGCCCGCCTGTAATCCCAGCTACTTGGGAGGCTGAGGCAGGAGAATCTCTTAAACCTGGGAGGCGGAAGTTGCAGAGAGCCAAGATGGCCCCACTGCACTCCAGCCTGGGTGACAGAGTGAGACTCTCTCAGAAAAGAAAGAAAAGAAAGGAAGAAAGGAGAATGTAACAGATATTTTGTTACATCCCTTTATTTCTGCTGATATGAAATTCTTAGGTAATAACAGAGAGATCTTGTAGCCTCAGAGTTTGATCCATGCACCTGAAGCCAGAGATCTGGGTTCAAATCCCACCTCTGCCTTTCCCTCACTGCCTTTCCCTCACTGTGTGGCAGGTTCCTTAGCTTCTCCATGCCTCAGTTTCCCCACCTGTAAAACGGGGATCATGAGAGTGCTGACTTCATAGGGCTGCCATGAGGATTAACTGAATTGCTCTGTGTGGAAAGACTTAAAATAGTCTGCCTGGAACAGAGTAAATGTTAGCTATTCATTAACAAACTCCCCTATGCATTTGGCTTCCAAAAAGTCAATATAATGTCCAAACTGTGTTACAAAGAAAAGATTTCTATTTTTTTTTTTTTTTTTTTTTGAGACGGAGTCTTTCTCTGTCGCCCAGGCTGGAGTGCAGTGGCATGATCTTGGCTCACTGCAATCTCCACCTCCCAGTTTCAAGCGATTCTCCTGCCTCAGCCTCCCGAGTAGCTGAGATTACAGGTGTGCGCCACCACGCCCAGCTAATTTTTGTATTTTTAGTAGAGACGGGATTTTGCCATGTTGGCCAGGATGGTCTTGAACTCCCGACCTCAAGTGATTACAGGCGTGAGCCACTGTGCCCAGCCTACAGAAAAGGTTTCTAACAGAACAGTGCATTTCCACCTGGAAATGCTTCATCACAACTACCCTCATGACAAGGGAGCCAAATGCAGGCATCGATTTATTTATTTATTTATTTTTTTATTTTTTTTTTTTTTTTTTTTGAGGCCGAGTCTCGCTCTGTCACCCAGGCTGGAGTGCAGTGGCCGGAATCTCAGCTCACTGCAAGCTCCGCCTCCCGGGTTCCCGCCATTCTCCTGCCTCAGCCTCCCGAGTAGCTGGGACTACAGGCGCCCGCCACCTCGCCCGGCTAGTTTTTTTGTATTTTTTAGTAGAGACGGGGTTTCATTGTGTTAGCCAGGATGGTCTCGATCTCCTGACCTCGTGATCCTCCCGTCTCGGCCTCCCAAAGTGCTGGGATTACAGGCTTGAGCCACCGCGCCCGGCCCTCAGGCATCGATTTATAATGAATAAGTTGGGCTTCAGAGAAAGAGAAAGATCAGAAACCATTGCATGCAAGAAGTCTAGGAAGAGGAACAGGTAGCCGCGAGACTTAAAACAAGTGTATTTGGAGTATGTGAAACCATACATAAGGCCGGGCACAGTGGCTCACACCTGTAATCCCAGCACTTTGGGAGGCTGAGGTGGATGGATGACCTGAGGTCATGAGTTCGAAACCAGCCTGACCAATATGGTGAAACCCCATCTCTACTAAAAATACAAAAAATAGCTAGACATAGTGGCGGGTGCCTGTAATTCCAGCTACTCGGGAGGCTGAGGCAGGAGAATTGCTTGAACCTGGGAGGTGGAGGTTGCAGTGAGCTGAGATTGGGCCACTGCACTCCAGCCTGGGCAACAGAGATAGACTTCATCTCAGGAAAAAAAAAAAAAAGACACTTAAAAAAGATATAAACGATATACATAAGCCGGGCGCAATGGCTCACGCCTGTAATCCCAGCACTTTGGGAGGCCGAGGTGGGCAGATTACCCGAGGTCGGGAGTTCAAGACCAACCTGACCAACATGGAGAAACCCTGTCTCTACTAAAAATACAAAATTAGCCAGGTGTGGTGGTGCATGCCTGTAATCCCAGGTACTTGGGAGGCTGAGGCAGGAGAATCACTTGAACCTGGGAGGCAAAGTTGTCGTGAGCCGAGATTGCGCCACTGCACTCCAGCCTGGGCAACAAGAGTAAAACTCCATCTCAAAAAAAAAAAAAGAAATACGTAAAATAGAGTTATAAATTATCACTATCATAAACAGTGTTTTCACGGATAAGAACGTTAGTGGCGGGTTCTGAAATAAGCCGGCAAATGGGACATTTCTGTATTGTGTGGGACTGTCCTGTGAGTTGCTGGATGTCAT
Organism: Papio anubis; assembly: GCF_008728515.1. Lineage (NCBI taxonomy): Eukaryota > Metazoa > Chordata > Mammalia > Primates > Cercopithecidae > Papio > Papio anubis. Next base: position 1,028,885 of record NC_044995.1, on the reverse strand, counting down.
CGGGCCAGGAAAGGCCAAGACCATGTCCCCCTCCCTAGTGACGATGGAAGCCCATAAACACGCCCAGATTTCCAATACTCTATCTCAGGGGTGCGCCTGCTCCACTGAGGCCTGAAAATGTCACAGTGCCCTCCCAGGCTGGACACATTCTTAGTGGGTGCTCTAGAAAAACATTGTGAATCGGCTAGAATCATCTTTTATTTACCTGCAGGAAGGAAGAAAAATCTTAGGGGTTTGGGATTGTCTTCTGATGAATAGACTCCCTTGCAATATACATAGTGGTAGGTTCAATTAATAGAAGGGAGAGAGTTCATTTCACAGCTTGCACTGAACATTCGGCTCCTTTTCCCCAAACGCCGTTATTCTTCATGCAGTTTCCTACTTACTGCAAGTCTTGCCTGTTCTCTGAGCCATCAGTAAACACAGTGATAGCAGGGTGTGGCAACTGGATCTTAGATATTTTTCCTACCAGGGTTGTTTTAAGATGCTCTCTTAGGACCTTCTTTTTTTGAGATGGCCCTGTCGCTTCAGGCTGGAGTGCAGTGGCCGGATCTCAGCTCACTTGCAAGCTCTGCCTCCCGGGCTTACACCATTCTCCTGCCTCAGCCTCCCAGTAGTTGGGACTACAGGCCACCTCGGCCTGCTAATTTTTGTATTTTTTAGTAGAGACGGGTTTCACCGTGTTAGCCAGGATGTATCTCACTCCTGACCTTTCAGGATCCTCAGCCTGCCTCGGCCTCCCAAAGTGCTGGGATTACAGGTGAGCCACTGCCTGGCCCATAAATACTTTTTAATCTTTTCTTCTTCATTCTTGATGGGTGCACATTTGAATCTTCCATGAATGAGCCTTCAAGATGAACCCTAGGCTCCTGCGGACATGTGACAGGCCTGTGCTGACCACCAGCAGAGTCTTGGGCCTCTCAGTCTTGTGATAATAGTACTAAATAATAATGATGGCGAATGTTCTTTTTTCTTCTTTTTTTTTTTTTTGAGACAGAAGTCTCCTGTCTTGTGCCGAGTGCAGTGGCCGGATCTCAGCTCATCAAGCTCCGGGCCTCCCCGGGTTCACGCCATTCTCCGCCTCAGCTCCGAAAGGCTGGGACTACAGGCGCCCGCCACCTCGCCCGGCTAGTTTTTTTGTATTTCTTTTTTGAGACGAGCCCGGGCCTCTGTCGCTTCAGGCTGGAGTGCAGGTCGGATCTCAGCTCACTCAGCAAGCTCCCTCCTGGGTTTGGCCATTCTGCCTCAGCCTCCCGAGAAGCAATTACAGGCTTCACCACCTCACCCGCTGTTTTTGTATTTTTTAGGTAGAGACGGGGTTTCACCCTGTATAGTTGTGGGATGGTCTTAACTCCTGACCTCGGTGGATCCGCCTCTGCCTCTGCCTCCCTCCCAAAGTGCTGGGATTACAGGCCTGAGCCACCGCCAGCCTGCCCCTTTCTTTTAAGACAGTCTTACTCTGTCACCCTGACTGGAGGCAGGACGTGATCTCGGCCACTGCAACCTCCTCCCCGGCCCTGGGCCTTCCCAAGCAGTTCTCCCACCTGTAGCCACCCAAGTAGCTGGGATTACAGATGCACACCACCACACTGCTAGTTGTGTATTTTTTATGTGAGATGGCTCACCATGCTGCTTTCACGCTTGTTCTCGAACTCCTGGCCTCAGGTGATCCACCCACTCTGGCCTCCAAAGTGCTGGGATTGCGGCGGAGCCACCACCTTGGCCAGGCAATGTTAATTTCACATCTTCAGTCTTTTCATGTGTCAGAAACTGAGAATGCTGTGTGCTAGGAATGCATGTGCTCATTCAGTCTTGGAAATGTCCCCATTTTATAGACCAAGAGACGAGATAGTCATCCCTGTGGCAAAGCCAGGCTCCAAACTCAGAGCTGCCCTGGCTGTGCATTGGAACCTGTTTTTGAGACGGAGTCTCGCCTGTCGCCTAGGCTGGAATGCAGGAGCGCCATCTCGCTCACTGCTCCTCGGGCCCCGCCCACTTCATTCTCCTGCCCTCAGCCTCCCGAGAAGGCTGGAACTACAGGTGCCCACACCGCTCGGGCTAATTTTTTGTATTTTTAGTAGAGACAGGGTTTCACTGTGGTCTCGATCTCCTGACCTTGTGATCCGCCTGCCTTGGCCTCCCAAAGTGCTGGGATTACAGGCGTGAGCCACCGCGCCCGGCCGGAACTGGTTTTATGAGGCAGAAGAGCCGGATGTGTGTCTCTATTAGAGGCAGAGCCTGTCCATGAGGGCCAGGAAGATGCTAAGGAGGCACTGGCGGGAGTCATGGGTGGGGAATTGAGGGTGTTTGGGTGAACAGAGAGTAGGCCCTGGATGATGGGCAAGGTTTGGAGAAGTGGAGGCACCCCCAGGTGATGGGGGAGAAATGGGGCAGGCAGAAAAAAGATGGAGGGAGAGAGAGGCCAGAAGAGACACAGGCTCTGTCCCTTGACAGCAGCTGGGACCACAGGATGGGGATTGTCTGTTGCTTGGTAGTGGATGAGGATGTCTGGGTTCCTGGCACCTAGGCAGCTGGGCATGGTTCTCAGCATCTGAAAGGTGGATAGATGGATGAATGAGGAGACCAGGAGAGAAAGAGAACACATACACACATGTGCGCACGCATACACACACACACACGCACACAGATGGACACACACACATGCCCACACACACACACAGATGGACACACACACGCACACACACATGCAGGCACACACAGACACACATGCACACACACACATGCATGCACACGCACACATGCACATACACACGTGCATGTGCACACAGAGATGGGGAGTGAGATAGGGAGGGAGAGAGAGAGAAAAGTAGCTCTGGAGAAACACAGATATTGAGAAAGAGAAAGAAACTCACAAGGGACAGAAATAGGTATCTACCAATAGATATAAAAGAAGGACATGGAGACCAGGAGACCGAGGCGACAAGCAAAGAGAGGGAGCCAGGAAGAGAGACAGAGGAGGAGCAAAGGCTAAGAAAACCATTGAGACAGAGGCAAGGAGGGAAAGAGACAGCGGCACACACAGAGAGCGATGGAGAGAGTCAGAGACGAACAGGAACAGAGAGAGATAGAACGAGATGGAGAGAGAGAGATAAATGTGGGGGGATGGGGAGAGGCCAGAGACAAAAAGGGAGGACACAGTTAAAAAGAGATGGGAGGAAGGCGAGGGAGAGAGATGGGGAGAGGCAGAGATGAACAGAAATAAGAGGGAAATAGAGAATAAGTGAGGAACAGAGAGACAAAGATGGAGAGGAACGGGAGCAAGGAGAGAGAGAGAAAAGGGGGTAGGGAGAGATGGGAAGAGGCAGAGATGAGCAGAGATAGAGACAGAGAGGGAGGGACAGACAGAACGAGATGGAAGGGGGTGGGAGAAAGGAGAGAGATAAGGAGAGAGAGATGGGGAGAGAGAGAGAGGTGAACAGAGACAAGAGGGACATAGAAACTAAGATAAGGACAGGGGAAAGGAGAGACAGAGAAATGGGGACGGGGAGAGGGAAAAAAGTAGCCCTGGAGAAACACAGATATTGAGAGAGAAAGAGAAAGAAACTCACAAGGGAGAGAGATGGAGATCTACCAAAAGATATAAAAGGGCATGGAGACATGTCCAGACATGGGGAGAGGCAAGAGCCAAACAGAGACCAAAAGGGAGGGACAGAGATAGAAAGAGATGGAGAGACGTGGGGGGAAGGAGAGGGAGAGAGAGAAATGGTGGGGAGAGAGAGAGATGAACAGAGACAAGAGGGAGGTTGAGAGAAACTAAGAGAGGAGCGGGAAAGGAGAGAGAAATGAGGAGGAGGAGAGAGGCGGGGAGAGGCAGAGATGAACAGAGATTGAGAGATGGAGAGAGATGAGAGAAGAAGAGGGAGAGAGAGAAATGGGGGAAACAGAACTCGGGAGAGAGACGTGGGGAGAGGCAGAGATGAACAGAGACAGAAAGAGGTGGGGAGAGACGGGGGGAGGAGAAAGAGAGATGGGGAGAGGCAGAGATGAACAAAAACAGAGACAAGGCTCACACCTATAATCCCAGCACTTTGGGAGCTCGAGGTGGGAGGATCACAAGGTCAGGAGTTCAAGACCAGCCTGGCCAACATGGTGAACCCCGTCTCTGCTAAAAAAAAAAAAAAAAAAAAAAAAATACAAAAATTAGCTAGGCATGGTGGCGCATGCCTGTAATCCCAGCTACTCTTGGGAGGCTGAGGCGGGAGAATTGCTTGAACCGGTACCCGGGAGGCCAAGGTTCAATGTTTAGTGCGCCGAGGCCGCGCCACTGCACTCCAGCCTGGGCTAGAGAACAAGACTCTGTCTCAAAAACAAAACAAAACAAAACAAAAACAGCAGAGAAAGGGATAGGGAGAGACGGCGGGCTTGGGGGTTGGGGAGAGAGATGGGGAGCGGCAGAGGCGGGGTGGGAGGAGGCGGCCCGCCCGGCCTCACCCTGATGCCCGCCGCCCGCAGGTGTGGGAGGCGCTGCTGACCCTGGTCTTCTTCCCGGTGTGCGTGGTATTCGCCTGGATGGCCGACAAGCGGCTGCTCTTCTACAAGTATGTGTACAAGCGCTACCGCACCGACCCGCGCAGCGGCATCATCATAGGCGCAGAGGGCGACCCCCCGAAGAGCATCGAGCTGGATGGCACGTTCGTGGGCGCCGAGGCCCCAGGCGAGCTGGGCGGCCTGGGCCCGGGCCCCGCAGAGGCACGCGAGCTGGACGCCAGCCGCCGCGAGGTCATCCAGATCCTCAAGGACCTCAAGCAGAAGCACCCGGACAAGGACCTGGAGCAACTGGTGGGCATCGCCAACTACTACGCGCTGCTGCACCAGCAGAAGAGCCGCGCCTTCTACCGCATCCAGGCCACTCGGCTCATGACCGGCGCTGGGAACGTGCTGCGCAGACATGCGGCGGACGCCTCACGCAGGGCATCGCCGGCCGAGGGCGCGGGCGAGGATGAGGACGACGGCGCCAGCCGCATCTTCTTCGAGCCCAGCCTCTACCACTGCCTGGAGAACTGCGGCTCCGTGCTGCTGTCCGTCACGTGCCAGGGTGGCGAGGGCAATAGCACCTTCTACGTGGACTACCGCACTGAGGACGGCTCGGCCAAGGCGGGCTCCGACTACGAGTACAGGTGGGTCCCCCGGGGTGGGGGGTGTGCAGGGGACTGGCGCAGGCCGTGGGTCCCACCGTCCAGCGGCCTCCAGGCTCATCGCCTGCCGACTGCCTCCTGCAGGATTCATTCGTTCATTCATTCATTCCTGAGAGCCTGCTTTGTGCCAGGCGCTGTTCCAGACGTGGGGCACACACCACTGGACCAGGCAGAGGGCATGGCTATCCGAAGGCTACCCCTCCCACCTTCATTATCTACCTCTGGGTTTTTGTTTGTTTGTTTGAGATAAGAGTCTCACTATGTTGCCCAGGCTGGAGTGAGTGGGACAATCTCCACTCAATGCAACCTCTGCCTCCCAGGTTCCAGCGATTTTCGTGCCTCAGCCTCTTGAGTTGCTGGGATTATAGGCGTGTGCCACCACACTCGGCTTATTTCTGTACTTTTAGTAGAGATGGGGTTTCACCACGTTGGCCAGGCTGGTCTCCAACTCCTTGCCTCAAGTGATCCACCTACCTCGGCCTCCCAGAGTGCTGGGATTACAAGCGTGAGCCATTATCTGGCCATGTTCTATGTTTTGTTGTCTGGTAAAACAGCTGTCTTCTAATGTGCATAAGAACATTAATGTTTACTGGGCACCTACCATGTGTCAGGCACTGGCCACAGGCACTCAGTGCACATGATGAATGAGACAAACTCTCAGTCTTCATACCACTCCTCCTGCATTCTTTATCTTTCCGTGGTTTTGTGCTGACGCCACACTGTTTTAATTATTGTAGCTCCATTATGTGTATTGCTACCTGGTACAATAAGCCTTCTCCCACCATTACTAAAGTAAAAATGCTTATTGAGCACACACTATATGCCAATAGGTACACCATAGGGAAGAAGACAGCTAAGCTCCTTGCCCTCAAATTGCAATGAGGATACAAACTACTAAACATATAAACACTTGAAGTGGCAATAAGTCTGATGGAGAAAAATAAAATAGGAGTGGAGGAGACAGATGCTGGCTAAAGGTCTTTGGTTCCACCATAAAGCAACTCACCTATCACCCTCTACCATATCTCACAGCCCCAGTCCCTCTCCTTACCCCTCTCCTTGCAAATCTGTGATATTCTCTCATTTAACAGTTCCTCCTGAGCACCTACTGTGTGCCAGATGCCTTTATTTAGGGGATCAACCTAGAACAATAACCAAGATAGATAAGATCTCTGTTGTCACGTGGCCCACAAAATTCATCTATTTGTAGTTCTGTCCATGCCACACTATTTTAAGACTTACAGCTTTACAGTATGTTCTTTTCAATGATTTTCACCAGCTTACATCAGGCTTTGAACAGTATGTGTTGTTAATTCATGCACAAGTCTCCCCTTTCCCATAATGACATTTATCATGTGTCTACAATGTGCAAGGAACAGATAAACAGATCTGGCACTGGTGACTAGTGGTGAACAAAACTCATAAAGTCCCTGCCCAAATGGAGCTCACATTCTCCTGGGAAAGACAGGCAATTAGGAAGTAAACACGGATTACATAAAAATGCCAGGTAGTGGTAGGAGCTGTGAAGAAAAATAAATCAGGAGACAGGGAGAAAGAAGGCCAGTGGCTGAGCTCTTCCGAGGTTCTATCTGCTCAGTAGTCTGGCACATCCCCCTTTAATCTTCTCCCTGGGGTACAGCTGAGGCTGAACTGTTTCCAGATCTTTAGTTCTGCCATCAAGCAGCAGTCAATCCCTCATCCCTTTAACCCTCTCTTCCTGGGACTCAGTTTGCTCATCTTCTCTCCTCTCCTCTCTCCTCTCCTCTCCCCTCTCCCCTTTCTCTCCTCTATCTCCTCTACTCTCTCTCCTCTCTTCCTTTCTTCTTTTTCTCAGAGTTTCACCCCTGTTGCCCAGACTTGAGTAGAGTGGTGCGATCTCGGCTCACTGAAACCTCCACCTTCCAGGTTCAAATGATTCTTCTGCCTCAGCCTCCCAAGTAGTTGGGATTATAGGCACCCACCACCACACCCAGCTAATTTTTTGTACTTTTAGTAGAGATGGGGTTTCACCATGTTGGTCAGCCTGGTCTTGAACTCCTGACCTCAGGTGATCTACCCACCTCGGCCTCCCAAAGTGCTGGGACTACAGGCGTGAGCCACCGCACCTGGCAGTTCTCTGTTTCATAGATCTTGAGTTCCACCACTGTGTGCCTGGCTGCCTTTTGTAGCCAGTCTTCCCTCTCCGCCCTCATCACTTCTCTTTCCAGTGCTTGGACATTTGCAGGTCTTTCTCTCCACCTCAGTCAGTCCAGGATCCTTTTGTCTGCCCATCTCCATCCACCTTTCCTACCCTGCCCACCCCAGCCTTCCTGGCTCACCGCAGCCTCCACCTCCTGGGCTAAAGTGATCCTCCCACCTCAGCCTCCAAAGTAGCTGGGACTACAGGTGCACGGTGTACTGTGCTCCAGCCTGAGTGAGAGAGTGAGACACTGTCTCAAACAAAACAAAACAAAACAAAATGCAACCATTCACAGGTCTTTGTTCCATCACCCTGTAGCATGGGATCCCTTTGGCCACTCGGTCCATCCTCCCCCAGGGCACCACATCATCCAGATGCCCTCAGTTGAGGGAACTGCATTCACCATATTGGGGCCTGCTTTCAACTATCTTTTCCCCTTTCCACTCCTACCCACCCCTGGTCTGCATTGCCCCCATCTAGAGCCCTGGGGCTTTGCAGAAGGAAGTGAGTACAGGTGTCAACTGCTGGGATAACAGCCCACTTCTTCACTTACAAATGACCTCAGGATCAAGATGGTTTTTATTTTTCATTGTTTTTTGAGACAGGGTCTTGCTCTGTCACTCAGACTGGAGTGCAGTGACACGATCACAGCTTGCTGCAGTCTCAACCTCCTGGGCTCAAGTGATCCTCCCATCTCAGCCTCCCAGGTAGCTGGGACTACAGGTGCGCACCACAGCGCCCATCTGATTTTTATATTTTTTGTAAAGGTGGGTTTTTGCCTCGTTGCCCAGGCTGGTGTGTTTTTGTTTTGTTTTGTCTGAGACAGAGTCTCATTCTGTCACTCATGCTGGAGCACAGTGGCGCAATCATGGCTCACTGCAATCTCCGCCTCCCAGGCTCAAGCAATCCTCCCACCTCAGCCTCCAGTATAGCTGGGACTACAGGCACATGCCACCAAGCTTGGTTAATTGTTTTGTTGTTGTTGCTGTTGCTGTTGTTGTTGTTTTGGTATGTTTTGTAGAGACAAGGTTTCACCATGTTGCCCAGGCTGGTCTTGAACTCCTGGGCTCAAGCAGTCCACCCGCCTTAGCCTCCCAAAATGCTGGGATTACAGGTGTGAGCTACTGCACCTGGCCAGGACCAAGATGTTTGAAGTGAAGGAGGAAATGCTGTTCAGTGGTAGAACCAAAGGGCTAGGAAGAGTCAACATCTTCCTACCCTTCCTACCCTATCCTGGTAGACATTCAAGGCCTGGCATTGCTTATTAAGGCACCTTAGGCCAAAGACTGGGAGGAAGGAGACTTGGGTTCCAGTCCAAGCTTAGCCCTGGACTGTGTTCCTTGGGCAAATTCCTGCCTCAGTCTGAGCAGGCAGGTCTGCCATGTACAGTTGTTGAAGTTGTGCACTGCATAAAAGCACCATATCTGAGGAAGCTGTCCTCATAGTAGACAGTGTAGATTTGCATTTCTATTATAACAGTTTCCTGACTTATGGAAATAAGTGTCTTGAAGAAGGAAAGCCTTTTTCTAAGTTTCCCACAGGTTCACATGGGCTAGGGTGGCCCTGTGAGCCTAGTTTCTCCAAACCAAACGTGATCTCTGAGAACCCCAAAACACAGCTGTTCCAAGATTCTGAGATTTAATCCCCTATGATGCTGACACACTAAGGGTCTGAAGTTCTAAGATTCTAGAATTCTAACATTTTGATATTCTTTATTTTTTTGAGACTGAGTCTCATTCCGTCTCTTAGAACAATCTCGGCTCACTGCAACCTCTGCCTCCCAGGTTCAAGCGATTCTCGTGCCTCAGCGTCTTAAGTAACTGGGATTACAGGTGTGCACCACCTCACCTGGCTAATTTTTGTATTTTTAGTAGAGATTGGGTTTCACCATGTTGGCCAGGCTGGTCTTAAACTCCTGACCTCAGGTGATCCATCCACCATGACCTCCTATAGTGCTGGGATTACAGGCGTGAGCCACCACACCTGGCCAACATTTTGGTATTCTAATTCAAACCCCATCCAGTCTCTGACTTGATGGCTTTAAGATTTTTGTCTTCTCAGATTCTGTGTCCAGTGCTGGAACACAAGTTCTGTGAATCTAGTCTTCTATGATTCTCATGCCTGGCTTCTAAAGTCCCCATGTTATTTTTCTCCCAAACCCTTTTTTTTTTTTTTTAAGACAGAGTCTTGCTCTGTTGCCTAGGCTGGAGTGCAATGGCTCAATCTCCGCTCACTGCAACCTCCACCTCCCAGGTTCAGGCAATTCTCCTGCCTCAGCCTCCTGAGTCGCTGGGATTACAGGTGTGTACCACCATGCCCAGCTAAGCCAAACTCTTTTTTTCTTAGACACAGGGTCTTGCTATGCTGCCCTGGGTGGACTCAAAGTCCTGGGCTCAAGTGATCCTCCTGCCTCAGCCTCCCAAGTAGCTACAGCCACCACATCCTACATTTTATTTTGAAAAACTTCACACCTACAGCAGGGCTACAAGAACAGTTTGATGAACTGTCATATCACCTTCATCCACAGTCACCAGTTGTTCACATTTTATCCTGTTGGCTTTTAATCTCTGTCTTTAATATTTAATAATATTAATAATTGTGGGACAGGCACAGTGGCTCATGCCTGTAATCCCAGTACTTTGGGAGGCCGAGGCAGGTGGATCACCTAAGGTCAGGAGTTTGAGACCAGCCTGCCCAACATGGCAAAACCCTGTCTCTACTAAAAATGCAAAAATTAGCCATGCTTGGTGGTGCACGCCTGTAATCCCAGCTACTTGGGAGGCTGAGGCAGGAGAATTGCTCGAACCCGGGAGTCGGAGGTTGCAGTGAGGCAAGATCACACCACTGCACTCCAGCCTGGGAGACAGACCAAGACTCTCTCTCAAAACAATAAAAAATAAAAACTAGCTGGGCATGGTAACGTGTGCCTGTAGTCCCTGCTACTCAGGAGGCGGAAGTAGGGGAATCACTTGAGCCCAGGAGGCAGAGGTTGCAGTGAGCCAAGATTGTGCCACTGCACTCCAGCCTGGATGACAGAGCCAGACTCTGTCTCAAAATAATAATAAAAGAATAACAACAATAATAATTGTGACACTCTGTGACCATGAATTGCAAATACTATGACCTTCATGCCTACATACTTGAGCGTGCATCTTTTGAGAATAACGGCATTCTCCTACCTAATCACAATACTACGTTCTCACTCAAAAAATCTAACGCTGAATTGATACTGTTAACTCAATGTCAATTAAGTGATGCACAGCCCGTGTTTCCATTTTCCCAGTCATCGCTGTAATATCTTTGGTAGCTGTATTTTCACTCCTGACCTCTCTTCCCATTTGATCCAGAACCACACGTTGCATTTCCCTGTCAAATCTCTTTAGTCTCCTTCAGTCTGGATCAGTTTCTCAGCCTTCTCACGACTTTTGCGACCTGATGCTTTTGAAGATGATAGTCCAGTTACTAGAATGATGGTCAATCTGGGTTTGTCTAATGCTTCCTGGTGATTAGAGTCCCGCACCTTTGGCAGGAATCTCATGGAAGAGATGCTCTATCCCCGTGGGTGCATTGTATCAGGAGGAACATGATGTCCACTCGTCCATTACTGTGATGCCCAGTTTAATTGTTTGGTAAAGATGGTGCTAAATCTTTGGATTAATTGTTTGGCAAAGATGATGCTACAGGATGTATGCAGTGGATCATGCCTGCAATCACAACACTTTGGGTGCCCAAGGCCGGCGGATTGCTTGAGCCCAGGAGTTCAAAACCAGCCTGGGCAACATGGCAAAACATGGCAAAACCAAAAGTATAAAAAGTAGCCAGGTGTGGTGGCATGAGCCTGTAGTCCCAGCTGCTTGAGAGGCTGAAGCGGGAGGACCGCTTGAGCCCAGGAGGTCCAGGCTGCAGTGAGCTGGGTTTGTGCAACTGCACTCCAGCCTGCATGACAGAACAAGATCCTGTCTCAAACAAAAACAAACAAACAAAAAAGGGCTGGGCGCGGTGTCTCACGCCTGTAATCCCAGCACTTTGGGAGGCCAAGGCAGGCAGATCACGAGGTCAGGAGTTTGAGACCAGCCTGGCCAACATGGTGAAACCCCATCTCTACTAAAGATCCAAAAAATTAGCTGAGCATGGTGGCATGCACCTGTAATCCCAGCTACTTGGAAGGCTGAGGCAGGAGAATCGCCTAAACCCGGGAAGCGGAGGTTGCAGTCAGCCGAGATCGTGCCACTGCACTCCAGCCTGGGCGACAGGGCGAGACGCCATCTCTCCACATTTCCACATTCTACTGATCCCTTTATCCCTGACATGTAAATGTCTCCTATCCCATGACTTTAGGACTCTAAGATTCTAATATTAATATGTGGGTATCACTAGCCGTCATTGTTCTCGCTGTGCCTCTGGGTGCTTTCCCTGTATCAATTCAGTCCTCATGACAGTGCCAGGAGGTAAACACTATTATTAGCCCATTCCACAGATAAGGAAACTGAGGCTTAGAGGACTGCAGAATCCTGACTGCCCAAGATCACACAGCTGGCATGGCGGCCAAGCTGGGCTTGAAGCAGGTCAGCCCACCCACCTGGGTGCTCCATCACCATGGACAGCGAATCCCTAGCTAAGGGACTCCCTCGTCCCTCCACTGCAGGTCTTTTCACCACGTTCTACATCCCCTACCTCTTGCCAGAACCTTGGGGTCCCTCTCTTCCTCCCACAGAGCTGGAGAACTGCAGCCCGACCCCCTCCCCACACCCACCTTTTTGAGACGGAGTCTCGCTCTGTTGCCCAGGCTGGAGTGCAGTGACGCGATCTTGGCTCACTGCAACCTCCACCTCCCCAGTTCAAACAATTCTCATGCCTCAGCTTCCAGAGTAGCTGGGACTACAGGCATGCACCGCCACACCCACTAATTTTTGTATTTTTAGTAGAAACAGGTTTTCACCGTGTTGGCCAGGCTGGTCTCGAACTCCTGACCTCAAGTCATCCATTCACCTCAGCCTGCCAAAGTGTTGGTATTACAGGCGTGAGCCACCGCACCTGGCCCCAGAACTCCTTTAATATGAAAATGATAGTGTATGCATATGGATCACATAGCAGGGTTCAGAGATGGTGCTGAGCCCCTTACATGCACAGTACAAGGGATCGGGGAAAGGACAGATTTTCAAGATTCCTTAACATCCCAGAGTCATGCTGATGTCTGCAACCCTGCCAGGAAGAGCCCACCTATGCCATGACCCCTCAGAATTTCACTCTGACTAATCTAACGTCACTGCCTTCTTCCCTCCCCAGCTCTCCCCATTACAGAAAATCTTATGGGTGCTTCAGAGATTTACACAACTGTTACTCTTTTAACACCAAGTCAGTTCACGTCCCTCCTCTGCTTGGAATGTCCCTCCTTTGCTTGAAGCTTCACAGGGCTCCTCCCTCACTCAGGGTGAATGCAGAAGTCTTCACTGTGGTCCACCCAGGCCCTAGGAGATCTGCCCGTTCCCACTGTGATGTCATCTCCCACCCTCTCGCCCTGGCTCCCTCTGCTGTCGTCATGCTGGTCTCCCTACAGTTCCTTGAACAGGTGGCCTGTCCCTAGGTCAGATCCTGTCCAGCTGTCCAGCTCCAGGTCAGGGCATTCGCATTGCCCGTTCCCTTTACCAAAAATACTCTTTTTGGCCAGGCGCGGTGGCTCACGCCTGTAATCCTACCACTTTGGGAGGCCAAAACAGGTGGATCTCTTGAGGTCAGGAGTTCGAGACCAGCCTGGCCAACATGATGAAACCCTGTCTATACAAAAAATACACAAAATTAGCCGGCATGGTGGCGGGCACCTGTAGTCCCAGCTACTCGGGAGGCTGAGGTGGGAGAATCCCTTGAACCCAGGAGGGGAGGTTGCAGTGAGCCGAGTTGGAGACACTGCACTCCAGCCTGGATGACAGAGCAAGACTCTGTCTCAAAAAACAAAACAAAACAAAAAACTCTTTTCCAGGCATCCTCCCCATGGCTCCCTCCCCTCCTTCAGGTCTCTGCTCAAATGTTACCTCCTCCAAAAAGCTTTCTTGACCATGCCAACAGCTCCCTCTCCTCACTCCCTACCCTCCTGCCTGTTTCTCTTGATAGCACCATCACCATCTGAACATCCTATGTTTGTTTATTGTTCATTCTTCTGCACTAAAACAGAATCTGAAAACTTCTTACTGCTGCCATTCCCCCAACACTTAAAACAATGCCTGGCACACAACCCGTCAGTATCTGTTGAATGAATGAGCCATAATTAAATCATTAAATGTGCAATTGTCATGGTGATATGGCTCTCCCATGGGGCTGTGAACCCTGTGAGGACAGGGCCTGGTTACTGCTGTGTCCCCAGCACCACTCAGCACAAGGCACAGAACGGCTACCCTTAGGAGTGTTTGCTGAATGAATGAATGATACCAAGTTAAGGTGTATGGACTTTCTCTTAGGGGCATCTGGGAAGGGCTTTTATCAGAGGAATGACAGAGTCCTTTCTGGGTCCTATATCCCTGCCACTCAAAATGTGACCAGGACATCCCCCTGGAGCTCATTAGAAATGTGATTCTAGAAACCCGGGAGCTTCTGAACCAGAATCTGCATTTTCACAAGATCCACCAGGGGATTCATATGCACATTAAGGTTTGAGAAGCAGGGATGTAGAACACCCCAGGCTCCCTCTTAACTCTTGGACTTTGCATGTGCTGTTCCTTCTGCCTCGAGTATGCCCACCCGCTAATGCCTCCTCCAGGAAGCCTGCCCTGATCTCAACCTTATCCTTACCTGTTCTGCTCCTCACGAATTCCACGCAGGGAGGAGCCCACTCTGTCTTGTTCCCGCTCTGCAGCCCTTCCTCCAGGACGCCCACCCTGATTCACCCTCAGTATTACTTCTTTAGTGCCTGTCGACCCTCATACTTGGGAGTTCTCCTATGGCACCTGCCCCTCCTCTGGGAAGCACGTCCAGACCCCTCCCTCCCCCACCCCGTACAACACACAGCCGATGACCGACCCTCACCCCGCTCTTCCCGCTCCCCACCCCGCCGCAGCGAGGGCACGCTGGTGTTCAAACCAGGCGAGACGCAGAAGGAGCTGCGCATCGGCATCATCGACGACGACATCTTCGAGGAGGACGAGCATTTCTTCGTGCGGCTGCTGAACCTGCGCGTGGGCGATGCGCAGGGCATGTTCGAGCCGGACGGCGGCGGGCGGCCCAAGGGGCGGCTGGTGGCGCCGCTGCTGGCCACCGTCACCATCCTGGACGACGACCACGCAGGCATCTTCTCCTTCCAGGACCGCCTGCTGCACGTGAGCGAGTGCATGGGCACCGTGGACGTGCGCGTCGTGCGCAGCTCGGGCGCGCGCGGCACCGTGCGCCTCCCTTACCGCACGGTGGACGGCACGGCGCGCGGCGGCGGCGTGCACTATGAGGACGCGTGCGGAGAGCTGGAGTTTGGCGACGACGAGACCATGTGAGCACTCCCGCGGCGGCCCGGAGAGGGGTGGGGCTTCAGAATGGGCGTGGCCTGGGTGAGCCGTGCCCACATCGCGGGCTGGTCCTTGTGGAGGGGCAGGGCTTGCGTGGCTGTACCCACAAAGTGGGCGGGGCTTCACTGAGCAGCTCGGCCCTCAGGAGGGGCGGGGCCTGAGTGAATCGTGCTCCAAAGTGGGCTGCGCCTCGGGAGGGACGGGGCCCGGGTGAGCTGTGTCCATAATGTGTGCGGGGCCTGATGGGGTTGTGACTGAAATGAAGAGGCGAGGCCCAGAGGGGCGTCTGGACAGGTGAGAAGAGGGTCCCAAGGAGGAAGGGTGGACGAGGTGAGGAGAGATGGGACAGGGGCCTGGAGAGAGCAGTGTGGGGCCTTAATTGGTAGCTGGTGGAGTGTGTCCTGAAGAAGAGGTCCCAGGGAGATGTGGGGAGGGGCCTGTGGAGGTGAGACGCTGTCTGTGGCTGTGAAGAAGGGGCGGGTCCAGAGCGATGGGTGGGGTCTGGGTTTGGAAGTACGACACCAGGAAATGGGAAAATGGATATGGACTGCGGAAGAAAGCGGAGCCTAACGAGATGGGTGGGTGGGGTCTGAAGAGGCATAGCTAGGGAAGGGGTGGAGCTTCTGGGTATGAGGAAGAACCTGGGGAAATAGCGGGATACCTAAGGGGAATGTGGGCGAGGCTTTGGGAAAAGATGGTGCTGGAATCTGGGGGCCTGCGAAGGCAGGGCAGGGCCTGGGGAGACACTGGGGAGCCTGAGGGCTGGGATTTGGGAAAATGGGGTTTGGGGAGGTGGGCTGGCTGGATACACTCAAGACACACACATGTGGACAGACATTTACAGATCAAACACAAAGCCATTTATAGGCACCACACACACAAAGATACACACGGCAGGGCCAGGCGTGGTGGTCCACACCTGTAGTCCCAGCACTTTGGGAGGCCGAAGCAGGAGGATCATGTGAGGCCAGGAGTTCGAGAGCAACCTGGGCAACATAGCAAGACTTCTACTCTAAAAATAATTGTTTCAAATTAGTGATGGCGCATGCCTGTAGTACCAGCACTTTAGGAAACTGAGGCGGGAGGATGGCTTGACCCTTGGAGTTGGAGACCAGCCTCTACTCTACTAAATTTTTTAAAAAAATTAATTGGGCATGGTGGTGTGCACTTGTAGTGCCAGCTACTTGGGAAGCCAAAGCAGGAAGATGGCTTGAGCCCACGAGTGAGATGCTGTAATGAGCTGTGATCACCCATTGCCCTCCAGCCTGGGCGATACAGTGAGACCCTGTCTCAAATAAAAGCAAAACAACAACAACAACAACAACAACAAAAACACATGCAGACACACATAAAGTCACAGACACGTACACTAAATTATAGAGTCAGGGCTGTTCTCATGCCCAGATCCCTGGCCACCCCTTACACAGGTGCCCGAGTGTCCTCCCATGTGTGCCTGCAGCCTCACATTCCCCCACCCGCCTGCCCAGGAAGCAGGCAGCGCCTGCCCCTCCTCTGCCCGCTCCCTTCCGCCCCCGCATGCCCGTCTGTCTCCCTCCTCTCTGCCGCCCACGCGCCTCCTACTCAAGCGGAGTCCCCACCGCGCTCCCCCTCCCTCCTCCTCCCAGCCTCTGCGCCTCCGCCTTGGGCAGCACTCAGTTTCTCACTGCGCTCGCTGTCTCTTCATCTCTCCCTCTGCATCTCTGCATCTCTGCATCTCTCACTCCCTGGGCTGACTCTCTCTGGGTCTCTGCGTCTCTGTTCATCTGCGGCTCTCTGTCCCCAGCACCTCGCTCTCTGACTCAGCTTATATTTCAGGCACACTCTCCACACCTTTCCTTCTCTCTCTCTCTCTGGCTTGGTCTCCGTCTCAGGGCTGTTGAGAACTTGGGTTGGGGGCTGCGAGAGGCACCATCCCAGACCCCTCTCTCACACCAAGAGATAAGGGGAATGGAGAGTTTTATTTCTTCTTCTTCCAGTCCTTCTTGTAGTCCAACCTGCTTCCCTCCTGCTGCTGCAACCCCACAGGCCCTCTCCTCCCCCACACGGCTTCCCCAGGCTGGGACACCCTCTGTCCCCCACCCTCACAAGCTCCCAGCTGTGGCGTCAGAAGACAGAGAACAGGAGGCTAATTAGTGTTCAGGGAAACTCTTCCTTCCTCTGATGGGCAGGCGCTAATTAGAGGCGCTTTGAAGCAGCTGGGCTAGAGGAGCAACTCAGAGATGGAGGAGAGACACACAGAGACAGGGTGGCAGGGAGAGCATGAGAGACACCGAGACAGAGACCCAGAGATAGACACAGGGAGAGCTGAAGACAGAATGACAGAACTAGAGAGAGAAACAGAACAGAGAGACACAGAAAGACAGGAACTTAGAGGCCGGGCGTGGTGGCTCATGCCTGTAATCCCAGCACTTTGGAAGGCCAAAGCGGGTGGATCACTTGAGGTCAGGAGTTTGAGACCAGCCTGACCAATAGGATGAAACCCTGTCTCTACTAAAAATACAAAAATTAGCCAGGCTTGGTGGTATGCACCTGTAATTCCAGCTACTCGGGAGGCTGAAACAGGAGAATCGCTTGAATCCAGCAGGCAAAGGTTGCAGTGAGCCGAGATCGCACCATTGCACTCCAGCCTGGGCAAAGAGCGAAACTCCATCTCAAAAAAAAAAAAAAAAAAAAAAAAAAAAAGGAAGAGACACAGAGAGAGATGCCTGGAGAGAGGGAGAGAGGTGGATATTGAGAGACTGAGATGGAGGGAGACTGAAAGGCAGAGAGACACAGAGGCGATAAACACACTCATGGAGGAAAGAGACTCTGACCCAGGGAAGGAGAGGTTCTCACGATGCGGCAGAGAGAAAAGGGAGTTGGAGTCAGTGAGAGACAGGAGAGGAGGAGACTGGGTCAGAGATCAGAGGCCGGCAGGGGAGGGCAGGAGAATGGAGGTTTCAGGAAACAAGGGGGCAGGCTGGGGAGGAAATCTGCTTCCTTTGATATCAGGAAGTCCTGCTTTGGTCTAACTCGAGACCCTCTTGCTGATTCCTGCGCATTGGGATTCTCCTGCGTCTGGGTCCTCTGAGGGCGCGTCTACCAGGGCGCAGTTGGCGTGCCTGTCACTGTACGTCAGTCACTGTGTGTCAGCGGATCGCAGCGTGTCTGCGAGAGTGAGCGACAGAGGTGTGTGTGTGTCACCCTGTCAGCGTGTCACTGTGTCGGCAGCTGTCTGTGTGTGTCACGGTGTTATGAAGAGCATGTCTCAGGAGACCCTCCCTCCTCGCCGGCCCCATCATTTCAGCACCGCGGACAGCTCACAGCCCTTGCCGAGGTCGGGGGCGGCCCTTTCTTTCCACCCACAGAAAATTGAAAATATCCTGGAACCGGGAGGGTGGAGGTGGGCGGATGTCCCCACATGGCCGTCTTGTGTGCGCCTGTCCTTGCGCGGGTGTCGCTGTGTCTTGTTCGTGTTTGTGTGTTGAGATGCGTCTTTTGAATGACTGCCTGATTGAAACTCTTCTGCTTGAAGTGCGTTGACTTTGGTTACTCCGTTCTTTAGACTCTGAGAGACAGAGACAGGGAGAGAAGAATCCAGATAAAGAAGGCGGACCGGGGCCGGGCGCGGTGGCTCAAGCCTGTAATCCCAGCACTTTGGGAGGCCGAGACGGGTGGATCACGAGGTCAGGAGATCGAGACCATCCTGGCTAACACGGTGAAACCCCGTCTCTACTAAAAAATACAAAAAAAACTAGCCGGGCGAGGTGGCGGGCGCCTATAGTCCCAGCTACTCGGGAGGCTGAGGCAGGAGAATGGCGTGAACCCGGGAGGCGGAGCTTGCAGTGAGCTGAGATCCGGCCACTGTACTCCAGCCTGGGCGGCAGAGCGAGACTCCGTCTCAAAAAAAAAAAAAAAAAAAAAAAAAAAAAGAAGGCGGACCGGGTGCGGTGACTCACACCTGTAACCGCAGCACAGGGGAGGCCAAGGTGGGAGGATCACTTGAGGCCAGGAATTCAAGACCAGCCTGGGCAACATAGTGAGATCGTGTCTCTGTAAAAAATTTAAAAGTATCCAGGTGTGGTGGGGCACGCTTATATTTCCAGCTACTTAGGAGGCTGAGGTGGGAGGATTGCTTGAGTCCTGGAGACCAAGCCTGCAGTGAGCCATGATTATGCCACTGCACTCCAGCCTGGGCAACAGAGCGAGACTTTGTCTCAAAAAAAGGGAGGGCAGAGAGATGAGAAGAGACTGAGACAGAGAACGGAGAGAGTCAGAGTCAGAGAGACTGCTGGAGAATCAGAGACAGACAGAGTCAGAGATGAAGAGATAGACCCAGAGAAGCTGAGACAGGCAGAGAGAGAAAAGAAGATGGAAAATGTAGGGACAGAGATGCAGAGAGCCACTGAAGGAAGTAAACAGACACCAAGAGGCGTCAGGAGTGAGATGTAAGGTACGAGCGTCTAGGTGGTACCGCAGTGAGGGGCTGCAGGGTGGCGATGTCGCCAAGGCTGTGGTGGGGGAGTCGTGCTAACTGACGGGCATCTGGTCCATGCAGTCTTGCCACTGCAGTGGGAACGGCTGTAGGGTGTGATGGCATGTGGGTGTGGGCGGTGTGATCGGCTGTGCTTCCTCGATTGGGTGACTGTGTGGGCTGGGTGTTTGTGTTTCTGGGCTCTGGGGCCAGGCCTTGTGGGACTACATGGTTCCTACAGCTGAAAGAGTTGCCAGTGGCAGAGTTGTGGGCACTCTGGGTTTGTAGATCTTTGGGGTCAAGGGGTGCGGGTTGTGTGCCTGAAGGTGACAGGTAACTTTTGGCTGTTTCCTGCCACCCCCTGGTTACCATAGGAGCAGAGATGCTGAGAAAATCAGTTAGCATCAGTACTTGGTTAACTCTCCAAATCTGGTTGGGATGGAAAACAGGAAGCCGAGGATTTTCTGTGCTGAAGGATTGGAGTTAGCGAAATATGTATGGAGGGTGTGCTCCATGCCAGAGACTGTTCTGGGTGTTGGAGATAGAACAAAAAGCATAAATGAACTTACCTGGGGGAACTTAAATTTAAAAATGGGGCAGCAAATGGTAAATAATGAACAATAAACTAAATAAATGTTAGAGGGTGTTAGAAGGTGATATTTAAAGAAGACAGGCCAGGTACTGTGGCTCACATCTGTAATCCCAGCACTTTGGGAGGCCAAGATGGGAGGATCACTTGAGGCCAGGAGTTCAAGACCAGCCTGGGCAATGTAGTGAGACCCCATCGCCACAAAAAATAAAAAATTAACTGAGCATGGTGGTGCATGCCTGTAGTCCCAGCTACATGAGAGGCTGAGGCAAAAGGATCGCTTGAGCCCAGGAGTTTGAGGCTGCATTGAGCTATGATTGCACCACTGTACTCCAACCTGGGTGACACAGCAAGACCTGGTCTCCAAAAATAATAATAAATACACTAAAAAGAAAGACAACAGAGCAGTGTAAAGGAGTGCTGGGATGGGAGCAGTGAGGGATTTCACTATTAAATAAGATGGAAGGAGTGGGCCTCATTGAGAAGGTGAAGTTTGAATGAAAAACTGGAAGAACTGAGGAAGTGAGCCTGAGGGAAGAGTGTTCTAGGCAGAGGGAACAGCCAGCGCAAAAGCCCTGAGGCATAAGCAGGCCTGGCTTGTTCAAGGAATAGCAAAGAGGCCAGAAAGAGAATGAGTACTAGATTGCAGGGGGTCTTGTGGGCCATTCTAAGGACCTTGCCTTTCATTCTTTGAGAGATAGGAGCCATGCAAATGTTTTGCACAGGGGAGGGACCCAGTCTGACCTTGGTTCTATCAGGATCACTCTGGCTGCTCTTGGAAGAACAGACTGGGGCCGTGCGGGTGAAGCTGAAGCATGAGATTATTTAGGAGGCAACTAGTAATCTAGGTAGGAGACAATAGTGGCTGGGCTGGAGTGCAGGGGTTAACAGTCTGGATTCTGACAGTTGTGTGTTCAAAACCTGTCTCAACCATGAGCTCATACTGCTTTACTTTTTTTATTATTATTATTATTTTTTGAGATGGTGCCTCGCTCTGTTGCCAGGCTGGAGTGCAGTGGCGTAATCTCAGCTCATTGCAACCTCCACCTCCCAGGTTCAAGCGATTCTCCTGCTTCAGCCTCCTGAGTAGCTGGGACTACAGGCGCTTGCCACCACACCCAGCTAATTTTTCTATTTTTAGTAGAGACAGGGTTTCACCATGTTGGCCAGGATGGTCTCAATCTCTTGACCTCGTGATCCGCCCGCCTTGGCCTTCCAAAGTGCTGGGATTACAGGCGTGAGCCACCGTGCCCGGCCTATTTTTTGAAATAAATTATTTAATATAAATAGAGATGGGATCTCAATATATTGCCCAGGCTGGTCTCGAACTCCTGGCCTCAAGTAACTCTCCCTCTCAGCCTCCCAAAGTTCTGGGGTGACAGGCATGAGCCACCACGCCCGGAATGCTTTACTTTAATCAGACTCAGCTTCCTTACCAGTTCCTGGTTTTGTTTCTGTCAAATGGGGATGATAATAGAGCCTTCGTCCCTGCGTGGTGGTGAGGATTCAATGAGAGTCTGGGGTCTGGGACAGAGGAGGTGCTGGGAAAACTGGTTGGCTGCCAGGAGGGCTGCTTGGTGATTCTTGGTGATTCTGGGAGCCTTATGCTGGGTGTTCTGCCTCCCCTTTGCCCCCCTCACAGGAAAACTCTTCAGGTGAAGATAGTTGATGACGAGGAATATGAGAAAAAGGATAATTTCTTCATTGAGCTGGGCCAGCCCCAGTGGCTTAAACGAGGGATTTCAGGTGAGAGGTGGCCAGTGGGCTGTGGGAGAATTAAGGGGTCCAGGGTTGGGGGACTTTCAGGGGCTCAATTGCAGGCACTCCTTAAAGCTCGTGGACCTGAGCTTCGTGGGGAACTGATCTCACTGTCTGCCTGTCTCTGTTTCTCCCCAGCTCTGCTACTCAATCAAGGTGAGTGAAGTCACCTCTGGGCTCTGAGTGGGGAGGAGCCACTGGAAGAGGGCCTGGGGGAGGGTCCCAGCCCCAAAGTTACCCTTCCAGGTTGGGTTTGAGGCAGATTGGAGGTGAGATAAAGGCAGATTGAGGGCTGGGGGACGATGGGGGCTGGCCTGAGAGTTGGTGGTGCCTGTGTGAGTTTGAGATTACAGTGAGCATTTTGGAGGTCAAGATTATGTCTGTAACATGGTGAAACCGCCATCTCTTGTAAAGATACAAAAATTACCTGGGTGAGGCCGGGTGCGGTGGCTCATGCCTGTAATCCCAGCACTTTGGGAAACTGAGGAGGGTGGATCACCCGAGGTCAGGAGTTAGCGAGCAGCCTGACCAACATGGTGAAACCCCATCTCTACTAAAAATACAAAATTAGCCGGGCCTGATGATGCACTCCTGTAATCCCAGCTACTCAGGAGGCTGAGGCAGGAGAATCGCTTGAACCCGGGAGGTGGAGGTTGCGGTGAGCCGAGATCGTGCCATTGCACTCCAGGCTGGGGAACAAAAGCGAAACTCTGCCTTAAAAAAAAAAAAAAAAAACTAGCTGAATGTGATGACAGGCGTCTGGAATCCCAGCTAGTTGGGAGGCTGAGGCACAAGAATCGCTTGAACCCGGGAGGCAGAGGTTACAGTGAGCCAAGATTGCACCACTGCACTCCAGCCTGGGCGACAAAGCAAGACTCCATCTCAAAAGAAAAAAAAAAAAGACTATGTCTATAGTCAGGGTCGTAAGTCATCCAATCGGATCTGGGTTTGTGAGAGTGGGGTCAGAGAGGATCCAGTTTGGGGTTGATTAGGGGTGGGGTGGCATTTGGACTGGAGATCGGTGTTAAGACCATATTAAGATAAGAGTCACAGTGGAGGTTGCTTCCTGGGTTTCTGGTGGGATAAGATTAAAATTGGAGTCAGATCTAGGTCAAAGCTAAAGTTGGACTTTGAGGTGAGTAATAGAATTTGAGGAATTTAGGTTAAAATTGGGGCCAAGGTCAGAGATTGGACTAAGAGTTGGGGCTAGGGTCAGTAGCTTGGAGATGGAAAAGTCGTTTTGGAGTCAAGATTAGAATTGGGATCTGAGGTTAAGATTAGGGTTAGACTATGGCCGGGCGCGGTGGCTCAAGCCTGTAATCCCAGCACTTTGGGAGGCCGAGGCGGGTGGATCACGAGGTCAGGAGATCGAGACCATCCTGGCTAACACGGTGAAACCCCGTCTCTACTGAAAATACAAAAAACTAGCCGGGCGTGGTGGCGGGCGCCTGTAGTCTCAGCTACTTGGGAGGCTGAGGCGGGAGAATGGCGTGAACCCGGGAGGCGGAGCTTGCAGTGAGCCGAGATCAGGCCACTGCACTCCAGCCTGGGAGCACAGCGAGACTCCGTCTCAAAAAAAAAAAAAAAAAAAAAAAGATTAGGGTTAGACTAAAGATTGTATTTGTTGGAGGAAGCAATATAAGCTGCTATAACAAACTGATCCACAAATCCCTGGGGCTTCACACAATAAAAGTTATTTCTTGACTGGGCACAGTGCCTCATGCCTGTAATCCCAGCACTTTGAGAGGCCCAGGCGGGCAGATCACTTGAGGTCAGGAGTTCATGACCAGCCTAACCAACATGGCGAAACCCCGTCTCTACTAAAAATACAAAAATTAGCCGGGCGTGGTGGTGCATGCGCCTGTAATCCCAGTTACTCGGGAGCCTGAGGCAGGAGAATCACTTGATCCTGGAATGTGGAGGTTGCAGTGAGCCGAGATCGTGCCCACTGCACTCCAGCCTGGGTGACAGAGTGAGACTCCATCTCAGAAAAGTAAGAAAGAGAGAGAAAGAGAGAGGAAGAGAGAGAGGAAGGGAGGAAAGGAGGAAGGAAGGAAGGAAAGAAGGAAGGAAGGAAGGAAGTAGAAAAGAAAGAAAAAAGTTATTTCTTGCTCAGGCAAAGTTGTTTTTTGTTTGTTTGTTTGTTTTTGTTTTTGTTTTGGGATGGAGTTTCGCTCTTGTTGCCCAAGCTAGAGTGCAATGGCGCGATCTTGGCTCATGGCAACCTCCGCCCCCCGAGTTCAAGAGATTCGCCTGCCTCAGCCTCCCGAGTAGCTGGGATTACAGGCATCCGCCACCACACCTGGCTAATTTTTTGTATTTTTAGTAGAGACAGGGTTTCACCATTGTTGGCCAGGCTGGTCTCGAACTCCTGGCCTCAGGTGATCCACCTGCCTTGGCCTCCCAAAGTGCTGAGATTACAGGCATAAGCCACTGCACCCGGCCTCTCAGGCAAAGTTTTACGAGAGTGTTCCTAGTTGGTGGGTGGCTTTCTTCTGCCATGTGGCCATTTCATCTTGTGACTCCACTGTGCCAGGAAGCTTTGGCATTTTACCTGAATTTGCTGCTGGTGAACAGGGCAAGGGAGTTTGGAGACTCACATGGGAGGTTTTCGGGGCTAAGCCTGGAGGGACTGATCATCACTTCTGCCCACATTCTAGTGTCCGTAACTCAAGCCATGGCCACGCCCAGCTGCAAGGGAGGCTGGGAAATGTAGTTCAGCTCTTTGCCCAGGAAGGAGAGGAAACAGGCTCAAGTGAACACACTTCAGCCTCTGCCACGTGGTCAAGCTCCTCATGAGTGATGGTGTCAGAGTTGGGAGTTGGGACTGAGGTTTGGGGTCAGGTGTAGGACTGGAGTTAGATCTGGAGATGGAGTTTGGGATTTGGCTTGGGGTTATTGATGCCCCAGGTTATGGTGAATGTTAGAGTCGGGATTAGGGTTTAGGGCTAGGGTTGTACTGAGGTCAGACCCAGGGCTGAGGGTTGGGGTTTGGAGTCAGTGTTGATGACAGGCTTCCATTTGGGGCCACAGTGAGAGTCAAGCTCAAAGTTAGGGACCAGAATTAGGGTTGGGCTGCTGCTGGGCTTGGAGTCAGGGGTCAGCATATTTTGGGGAGAGAAGTGAGCTCAGGACCAGGATGTAGGTGGGTCTGGTTCCAAGATTTGTGCCAAAATCGGTGTCCTCCCCCTTCCTCACCACCTCAACCACACTCTAGGATGTTTCCAGAAACTGGATGTAGAGACCTGGCCTCCCCTATCAGGGTGGCGGCAATGATGATAATGTTGGTGATAATAATAAAGATAACAGCATGTATCGAATATTGATTGCGTGCTAGGCACTGTTCTAAGCACTTCACACGAATTAACTCATTTAAGTCTCGCAACCATCCCATGAGGTAGGTACTAATTATTGTGCCCATTTTACAGATATGAAAACTAAGGCACAGAGAGGCTCAGGCATTGCCTAAGGTCTCACAGCCTCTACCCATACGAACCCCAGAGCCCACCAACTAAAGGTCATGGACCAGCCCATGGGAGCTGGGCCTCGGGGCTGAAAGAGACGGTGGTCAGGTGGGAGGCTGGGAGGAGTCACCAAGGAGCTTCCCAGAGGAAGAACAGATAGGCTCTCTCTAACTATGGGGACAAGTAGTAAAGGCATCACAGGCCCAGTTAGGTAGGTCTCCCGGGAGTCTAACCCCCATCCCTCATGCTGCAGGGGATGGGGACAGGAAGCTAACAGCTGAGGAGGAGGAGGCTCGGAGGATAGCAGAGATGGGCAAGCCAGTTCTTGGGGAAAACTGCCGGCTGGAGGTCATCATTGAGGAGTCGTATGATTTTAAGGTGATTTTCTGGGGCCTAACCTTCCTGGAGTCTGGTCTGGGTCATTTCCTTGGGGAGGGTCTGGAAAGCGGGGAGCCACAAGATTCCCAAGGGCGGGCCAAACGAGGGTCCCACGTCAGGACCACGGACAGCACATGCCTCCCTTTTCCTCGCTTGCCTTCAGAACTGGGGTGTGGAAAGTTGAGGACCCCTGGGCACAGGCTGTGAGCCCCCGACCCAGGACCCCACATGGAGATTCCCTGGTTGGCTCAGGGGCAGTGACCTCTCCCCCACCCTCTCGTCCCCAGAACACGGTGGATAAACTCATCAAGAAAACGAACTTGGCCTTGGTAATCGGGACCCATTCATGGAGGGAGCAGTTTTTAGAGGCAATTACGGTGAGCGCAGGTAAGTGGGGAGGGAGGAGAGAGAAGAGAGAAGGATGGAGAGACAGAGACACAGGGAAAGGGGGAGAAATGAATGGAGAGACAGGCACAAAGATAAGGAAACAGTTTGGGCACGGTGGCTCACGCCTGGAATCCCAGCGCTTTGAGAGGCTGAGAAGGGAGGATTACTTGAGGCCAGGAGTTTGAGGCTGCAATGAGCCGTGATCGTGCCCCTGCACTCCAGCCTGGGCAACAGAGCAAGACCCTGTCTCTAAAAGAAAAATACAAACAGGAGAGACACACACACAGAAATACACAGGGAGAATCAGAGACATGGACAAGACATGAGACAGAATGAATGGTGAAACTGAAATGGGCTGGGGAGATGGAGAGGCAGGTAGACGGGGACACAGAAACGGCAGAGACAGGAGAGGTGGCAGCTGGAGCTGCTGGGAGGAAGCTGGGAGGGTTTATGTTTGGCTCTTGGCGGAACCGGGAGGGTTCCCAGCCTGGGCTTTCTCACAGCGTCAGGCATCAGGAGGGTGGGAACAGGTTAAATCGCGTGGTCACCCCAGAGAGAGCCTGGGTTCCTCTGTTGCCCTGGAGACAGTGGCCAGGGCACCCAGCTCTCTCCCACCTGTGCTGGTCACCACCCTCCTTGGCCTCAGACAGGCCCACACTGCCCCCTTGTGGCTAGAGACACTACGACACTTGGACCCACAGACGGTCTTGGAAGCCAACACTGGCCCTTTGTGATACAGATTGGGGAGACTGAGGCTCAGAGACAGAGGAGAGAGTGGACTGAAGTCCCACAGGGAGTGCAGAAAAGGCCCGAGGTCGGAGCTCAGGGCTTCAATCTCTTACATAACATCAGGGTTAAGGCCCCAGCTCTTGGGGACTGAAGGCAAACATGGAATTGTGGTTGCAAAGAAACTGGGCGAGTGGAATCAAAAGAAACCAGGCCTAGGGGCTGGAAAAATACCAGACAGCAGGCCTAGAAACACCAGACTGCCCAGCAGAAACGAAGTGGCATCTCCTGAAGCCACATTCTTCTGACATACTTCTAAGGGATCTTCTGGGCCCGACCCTGTGTGAGACATTGCCAGGGACACAGAAGTGACTGAGACATTCCTGGCCCTGTCCCCGTGGAGCTTACAGTCCAGTGAGGGAGATAGACATGTCACAAGAGAGAGACAACCCAGAGTAGGCAAGGCTGGGATGGGAGACGCGGAGGAAAGCCGTGATGCGGTTCCTGATCCAGCCTGAAAGTCTGGGAGGGCTTCCTGGAGGGGGTGGCTTCTGAGCTGAGTCTTCAAATGGGAAAAGATGTCAGCCAGGAGGAGGGAGAAGACAGGGAGAGTGTTTCAGGCAGAGGGGCAGCCAAGCACAGAAGCCCTGGAGTGTGCGAGATGGCACATTTTTTTGGGTGGGTGCCTGGCGTTGGGCAGGAGGAAGAGGTACCAGGACAAGGCTGGAAATCGGTAGATTTCCACACTGTTCCTTCTGGGCCACAGCAGGGAGCTTGGGTGGCATTTTGAACACACTGGGGAGCCATGGAGGGTTTTGAATGGGGGAAGCCCTGGAGCTAGAGAGAGCTTGTGGGAGGAAAGTGGAGAGGCTGGATAGGGTGTGGGCAGAGGCTGTAGAAACTAGCAGGAGAGGGCGGGCGCGGTGGCTCACACCTGTAATCCTAGCACTTTGGGAGGCTGAGGCGGGCGGATTACCTGAGGTCGGGAGTTCCAGACCAGCCTGACCAACATGAAGAAACCCTGTCTCTACTAAAAATACAAAATTAGCCGCACATGGTGGCCTGCGCCTGTAATCCCAGCTACTCAGGAGACTGAAGCAGGAGAATCGCTTGAACCCGGGAGGCGGAGGTTGCGGTGAGCCAAGATTGTGCCATTGCACTCCAGCCTGGGCAACAAGAGCAAAACTCTGTCGCCGAAAAAAAAAAAAAAAAAAAAAACCTGGGCCCTGCAGAGGCTGCTTTGAGGTTCATTCCACAAACAATGGGGAGATGGCAAAGGGCTCTTTGAGCTTTGGAACATTTCCTCTGGGGACTTAGTTGAGATAGAGGATGAGGCGGAACTGAAACGAGGTGTGAGGTGGTGGTCGCGGAGACCCAGCATACATTGGGCCCTGGGTTTATAGAAACCAGGTGGTTAGATCAGGTGATTAGACCGGGGTGGAGGAAGAATAATAACATAACAATAACAGTAATAATAATCCTGATGATGACAATGGTGACCCTATCATGTCTCTCTCTTTTTTTTTTTTTTTTTTTTTTGTTGTCGTTGTTGTTGAGATACGTAGTCTCAGTCTGTCGTCCAGGCTGGAGTGCAGTGGTGCAATCTCAGCTCACTGCAACCTCTGCCTCCTAGGTTCAAGCGATTCTTCTGCCTCAGCCTCCTGAGTAGCTGGGATTACAGACACCCACCACCATGTCTGGCTAAGTTTTGTATTTTCAGTAGAGATGGGGTTTCACCATGTTGGCCAGGCTGGTCTTGAACTCCTGACCTCAAGTGATCTGCCCACCTCGGCCTTCCAAAGTGTTGGGATTACAGGTGTGAGCCACTGTGCCCGGCTGACCCTATCATGTCTTGAGTGCCAGACATGGTTGAAAATTTATTTCCTGTGTGAACTCATTTTAATTAACATATCCACAGTGTCTGGATCAGAGCTTGGTCACTTTGCGCTTTGTCCAGCTCGTGCCTTTTGGTTCTTTGCTGTGCGAGCACAGAGCTGCTGGAGGGGTGAGGGAGAAGGGCAGTCCTCGCTCCCTTAGGGGATGAGTCGGGTCGCATCTTGCATGCAGAGGTGCTTTTGTACTTCCTTTACCTCCCTTCCTACTGTAAGCTCCTTGCAGGCTGGACTTGGCATGGAGCATCTTTGAATTTCCCCCAGGCACCAAAAAAAGGCCTTCAGTAATAACAATCGAAACAATAGTAATAACTCTGGAGGTGTCCGAGGCACCATTGACAGCACTCATTCGGTCATCACAAGCTTCCCATGAAGCAGGTCCAATCATTGATCAGAGATAGGCGCCCAGAAGCCCAGAGGGGTGAGGACACTGATTCAGGATCACACAGTGGATCCAGGGTTGGACACCAGAGAGGTGATTTCAGAGTGACAGTCATAATCAGGAGCCTCCCTGTAGAGGGGAGCAGCTGGGGAAGTCAGCTGAAGCCAGAGTCCACAGAATACCAAGCCTAGGCGTTTGGGCCTGGATTTGAAGGTAGTACAGAACCAAGGAAGGATTTGGAGCAGGGCAGGCAGAAGCCCCAACTTCTGCAATAATAGCCCCCTCACTCCCAAAGAGGGTGGCCTCCCTGCTCTGACCTCAGCTGTGTCTTACATCAGTTAGGGATGCGCTCAGCAGTGACTGGTCAGGAGCTACGTTCGTTCTCAGCATCCTTCCAGATGACATGCGTGCCACACACAAGTGTGGTCATTGATTCTCATTCATTGCTTTATACTAATCAGCTTAGGGTGAGGTAAACAAAACACTGCATTAAGGCTTTCAGGTTACGGAAGCCACTGCAGGTCGGCTGGGCACGGTGGCTCACACCTGTAATCCCAACACTTTGAGAGGTCTAGGAGGGCAGATCACTTGAGGCCAGGAGTTCAAGACCAGCCTGGCCAACATGGCGAAATCCCGTCTCTAGTAAAAATACAAAAAAATCAGCCAGGTAGGGTGGTGCACACCTGCGATTCTAGCTACTCAGTAGACTGAGGCATGAGAATCACTTGAACCCAGGAGGTGGAGGTTACAGTAAGCTGAGATCGCACTACTGCTTGGGTAACGGAGAGAGATTTTGTCTCAAAAAAAAAAAAAAAAGGCACTGCAGGTCCAAACCTGGTCAAATTAGGTCACAATAGGTGATACAGCTCTAAGCATGAGGCATCCTTTACAAAGCTCAGAAAACACATCCGTAACCCAATGCCCATATCAGGAAAGCCAGGGCTTTCCAGAAACTCTCTGTTTCTATCTCATTGCCAGACTAGGTCAGATGGTCACTCACGGGAGGAATTCTGGCAAAACAAGTATTTAGCCAGGGATATGGCAACTGCCAGCTGCAAGGGATTCTGGGAAAGTGAATACCATATTTTTATCTGAGGCCATGGCTGCTGCTAGCCTCAAGGGATTCTAGGAAAGTGATTAATTTTGGCTGCGTATATAGCCCTCTAGCTGCAAGGAATTCTGGGAAAGTGAGTACATTTAGTGGAGACTGTGGCTCTGGTTAGCTGCAGTGAATCTGAGGAAGTGAATACTTCTAGCTGTGGCCTGGCTTTCGGTAACTGTGAAGGCTTCTGGGAAAAGGAATAATTTTAGCTAGAGGTATGGCTGTCCCTGGCAGCAAAGGGTCCTGGGAAACTGGATATTTTTTAGCTAGGCAGATGTGGCCTCCTTTAGCTTCAAGGGATTGTGGGAAAGTAACCGTTTTTATCTGTTGACTTGGCCATATTTAGCTGCAAGCAGTTCCGGGGAAGTAAATATTTTTCACCTGGGCCCATTCATGCTCCTAGCTTCAAGGGATTCTGGGAAAGTAATGGGTTTTAGCTGCTGACTTGGCCACATTTAGGTGCATGGGATTCTGGGAAAGTAAATATTTGTCACCTGGGCCCATTCACACTCCTAGCTTCAAGGGATTATGAGAAAGTAACTATTTTTAGCTGCTGACATGGTGACACTTAGGTGCAGGGATTCTGGGAAAGTAAATCTTTTTCATGTGGGCCCATTCATACTCCTAGCTTCCAAGGATGCAGGGAAAGTAACTGTTTTTAGCTGCTGACATGGTGACACTTAGGTGCAAGGGATTCTGGGAAAGTAAATATTTTTCACGTGGGCCCATTCACACTCCTAGCTTCAAAGGATGCAGGGAAAGTAACTGTTTTTAGCTACTAACATGGCCACACTTAGGTGCAAGGGATTCTGGGAAAGTAAATGTTTTTTTACCTGGACTCTGTCATGCTCCTAGCTCCAAGGTATTCTGGGGAAGTAACTGTTTTTAGCTTAGCCATATTGAGATCCAAGGGATTCTGGGAAAGTAAATATTTTTCACCTGGGCCCATTCATGCTCCTAGCTTCAAGGGATTCTGGGAAACTAACTGTTTTTAGCAGTTGACTTGGCTACATTTAGGTGCAAGGGATTCTGGGAAAGCAGTTCATTCAGTGGGACTTGCTGTCAGGAAGTTAGACAAAACAGGGCCTCTGTAGGCAAGGAAAGAAGTCTGAGTGTGTGCCCCAGCTGGGTCATGTGCCCACAGGGGACGAGGAGGAGGAGGAGGACGGGTCCCGGGAGGAGCGGCTGCCGTCGTGCTTTGACTACGTGATGCACTTCCTGACGGTGTTCTGGAAGGTGCTCTTTGCCTGCGTGCCCCCCACCGAGTACTGCCACGGCTGGGCCTGCTTTGGCGTCTCCATCCTGGTCATCGGCCTGCTCACCGCCCTCATTGGGGATCTCGCCTCCCACTTCGGCTGCACCGTTGGCCTCAAGGACTCTGTCAATGCTGTTGTCTTCGTGGCCCTGGGCACCTCCATCCCTGGTAACACCTTGGGACACTGTGGTGGGGTAGGCTTGGTGGGGTAGGATCTCAGATGAGCCAGGCAGGGGCAACACAGGATCCTGCTGAAATGAGGTGGGTGGAGTCACACAGCGCTCATGTGGTAGGTCTCAGAGAAATATGGAGGTGGGGCATAATAGAAGCTAGGCAGTGAGTCCCCTAGTTGCAAGATGTGAATTGAATCTTCCCCAAAAGCACCCAGGTGGAAGGTACCATAAAACTAAGGTGGCAGGAAATGCTAGAAACCAGACAATAGATTCCTTTTTTTTTTTTGAGACGGAGTCTTGCTCTGTCGCCCGGGCTGGAGTGCAGTGGCCGGATCTCAGCTCACTGCAAGCTCCGCCTCCCGGGTTCACGCCATTCTCCGGCCTCAGCCTCCCGAGTAGCTGGGACTACAGGCGTCCGCCACATCGCCCGGCTAGTTTTTTTGTTATTTTTTAGTAGAGACGGGGTTTCACCATGTTAGCCAGGATGGTCTCGATCTGCTGACCTCGTGATCCACCCGTCTCGGCCTCCCAAAGTGCTGGGATTACAGGCTTGAGCCACCGCGCCCGGCCCAGACAATGGATTTCATAGAGAGAAGGTGGCAGGGTGGGGAAGAGACAGCTGTGGGGAGAGGGGTTCCCAGGAAGACAGTGTGAATGTGAGAGAAGCCAATCAATCAGTGGGTTCCATAGAAACAAGCTGTTGATGCCCCATCCCCCAAGAAACCAGACAGAAGAGTCCATGGAACTATGTTGGGGGACATGACAGGAACGAGGCCAGTGAACCTCAAAGTTGGGTTTTTTTGGGGTTTTTTGGTGGAGTGCAGTAATCTCATGATCTCGGCTCACTGCAACCTCCGCCTCCCGGGTTCAAGCGATTCTTCTGCCTCAGCCTCCTGAGTAGCTGAGACTACAGGCACCTGCCACCACACCCAGCTAATTTTTACATTTTTAATAGAGACGGGGATTCACCATATTGGCCAGGCTGGTCTCGAACTCCTGATCTTGTGATCTGTCCACCTCTGCCTCCCAAAGTGCTGGGATTATAGGTGTGAGCCACCATGCCCAGCCAAACCTGAAAGTTTTAACTAAGATGAGGGGGCAAGTGGGGCACGATGCCTCATGCCTATAATCCCAGCACTTTGGGAGGCCGAGGCAGGAGGATTGCTTGGGCCCAAGAGTTTGAGACCAGCCTGGGCAACATGGTGAAACCCCGTCTCTACAAAAAATAAAACAATTAGCTGGGCGTGGTGGCACATGCCTGTGATCCCAGCTGCTAGGGAGGCTAAGGTGGAAGGATCACCTGAGCTGGGGAAGATGAAGCTGCAGTGAGCCATGATTGTACCTCTCCTCTCCAGCCTGGGCAACAGAGCAAGACCCTGTCTCAAAACAAAACAAACAAAAAATGTAGCCAGGTGCAGTGGCTCACGCCTGTAATGCCAGCACTTTGGGAGACTGAGGCGGGTGGATCACCTGAGGTCAGGAGTTCGAGACCAGCCTGGCCAACATGGTGAAACCCCGTCTCTACTGAAAACACAAAACTTAGCAGGGCGTGGCGGGCGACTGTAGTCCTAGCTACTCAGAGGCTGTGGCAGGAGAATCGCTTGAACCCGGGAGGCGGAAGTTGCAGTAAGCCGAGATCACGCCACTGCACTCCAGCCTGGCTGACAGATCAAAACTCCGTCTCAGAGAAAAAAGAAAAAAAAAATCAGGCAGTGAGTCCCATAGAAGAGAATGAGTCCCACAGAAAGCAGGCGGCGGGTCCCATAGAAAGCTGGCAGCGGTTCCAGTGGCGAGCAGGCCGAGGGGTGGTGATGGACTTTGCTTGGGTGGGGGTCAGGGGCCTTGAGCCCACACTGCCCGCAGAAAGCAGGCGACGGGGGCAGGCGGATGCCCGCCCCTGTGGGTGACGCGTAGAGCCCCTCCGACCCGCGTGTCTCTGCCCCGCAGACACGTTCGCCAGCAAGGTGGCGGCGCTGCAGGACCAGTGCGCCGACGCGTCCATCGGCAACGTGACCGGCTCCAACGCAGTGAACGTGTTCCTGGGCCTGGGTGTCGCCTGGTCGGTGGCCGCCGTGTACTGGGCGGTGCAGGGCCGCCCCTTCGAGGTGCGCACTGGCACGCTGGCCTTCTCCGTCACGCTCTTCACCGTCTTCGCCTTCGTGGGCATTGCCGTGCTGCTGTACCGGCGCCGGCCGCACATCGGCGGCGAGCTGGGCGGCCCGCGCGGACCCAAGCTTGCCACCACCGCGCTCTTCCTGGGCCTCTGGCTCCTGTACATCCTCTTCGCCAGCCTGGAGGCGTACTGCCACATCCGGGGCTTCTAGGGCCTTGCGCAGAGACTCGTCCCCACCGCCCGCCCGGGGCTAGGGACTCAGCTGCACCTGCTCTTGGACCCTGGTCTCCTTTTCCCTCTAGACTCGGCCTCCTCTCCTGGGACTCGGCCTCCCTTCTCCGCCCCCACCCCGGGGTTTGATTGCCCCTGTCCTCTGTCCCCAGTAGATCAGCCTTCCCTCTCCCTCTCGGGAGCCTCCCCGGTTCCTCCCCTGCGGTGACCCCAACTCCAGCCCATCCTGTTGGTGACCGTCCATACCCCTGGGGAAATTTCCACCCCAGTCCCCTCCCAAGGGAGCCACCCCCAGTAACCATCCTGGGGATTTTAAGGTCTCTCTCCCCGGTCACCCAGCCTGGCTCTTCCCCCAAAGTCTCACTTCCCCTAGTGACCCCCCACCCCATTTCACCCCATGCCTCAGAGCCTCAGAACCTACCCTCCCTGGGGGACCCTCGAAGGAGGCTGTCAGAGGCCGTCTCAGATCCCAGCCCTTCCCCCCAGCCCTCAGGGAGCTCCGCTCAGCCCCGGCGGGGAGGAGCGGGTGGGTGTGTGCGCGAGGAGGCCGCACACCTTTCCAATCCCTCCACTCGGGTTCTTGGGAGGACACTCATTCTCCAGGCTCGGAGACGGGAGGGGAGAAGTTTGGGGTTTCGGTCCCAGGGCTTAGCTGGAGAAGGCACATTTTGAACCTGCAACTTCAGACATTCCAGCGCCCCCACTCGCCCTCCACTACCTCTGAGAGCCTAGCCACGCCTTGGAGGGAGGGGCCTGTGTGTGTATATAGTGTGTTTGGGGGAGGGGGGACACGGGAGGGTGCATGTCTTGGGAAAAGGGGGTGACAGACTTAACTTTTGAGAGGGCAGCAGACTCCCTCAGCCATGAGAACCAGCTTTGGGGAGGAGGCCGGGAATCAAAGCGAGTCCAGCTGATCTCCCCTGACAATCTGGAAGGTTCATTTTGCCCTCAGTGCCAGCTAATCCGGGCAGGACCCTCGAAGAGGAGACCGAGGGTCCCAGAGGACCAATGCTACAAGCCAGCAAATGCTGCCACATCTCTGCCTGATGGGGGGTGGGGGTGGGTGGGGGGATGGGACTGGGCCAAGGGATCTGGGTGGGCATTTTTAACTTTGGAGGCCATCCATCTGTTGGTAGGCCATCTGCATTTTCTTACTGTTGATGTTTCCTGCCCAAAGGACACATTTGGGCAGTGCCACCCACTCCTTGGACCCCTAGGATGACCCAGCTACCCCCATAACTTTCTGCTTCCCACAGGTTTTCAGCATTCTATCGTCCTGTTGTGCTCAGCCCCAACATCCCAGACCCGTTACCCGCTACCCTTCTCTCCCCCGGCTCATCATCAGTCGCTGTCTCTTTTCTGTGATTTCTGTAAAAGTTGCCATAAAACTTTGAAATTCTGCCTGAAAAACAGTCCCGTGGGAAGCTGGGATTCAGGAGGAGGGGGCTATTAAGGTCTCTGACTGAGATTTGGGCAACTGTTAAACCAGGTAATCTGGGTTTTTGCGGCCCGTGGTCGTCTGCGGGACACACCCACATACAGCAGCAGCGCCCGGGTCCAGCCGCCAAGCTCTTCCACTGGCCACACCACCATCAGTAATGAGCTTCCACTAGCCACGCCCCCATCATTAGCCTCTCTTCCCCACTAGCCACACCCCCATCCGTCAGTCATGGGCTTCCACTAGCCACGCCCCTCCAGCCTCCACGCCCCCATTCGTCAGTCTTGGGTTTCCCCTAGCCACGTCCCGATTCGTCAGCCAAGCTCCTCCACTTGCTACGCCCTCATCTGTCAATTACGGGTTTCCACTAGCCACGCCCCCATCCATCAGCCTAGCTCTTCCACTAGTCACACCCCCACTCATCAGTCGTGCTTCAGCCACGCCTTCCTGCTTCAATCAGGGGCTTCCACTAGCCACGCCCCCATGCATGAGTCACAAACTGTTCCTCTTTTCGGGCATCCTGGTAACACAAAAGAGAGAGACGTTCATTTGCCTGAGCCAAAGAGCTGGGGTTAATGGGGTTTCCTAAATAAAGCAAGTAATTTTCTCAGATCCTACAGGAGGAGGGGTGTGTGTGTGTGTGTGTGTGTGTGTGTTGTGCTAAAGGACACAGCCTGTGTAAAGGTGTGGAGTTGTGAGATAAGGCTTTTTCAGAGCCCTGGAAATGGTTATCATGAACGAGGTATGGGGTGCGTGGGGAGTGAACTTGAGGACAAATCGTAAGAGACTTTATCAGCCACTCTAGGGAGCTTCGAATTTATCCTAAGAGTAAAGGGGAGCTTTGGAAGGGATTTAAGTGGGGGAAGGAGGCAGGTGGTTGATATCACCTGATTTATCAGACGTTCCTCCTGGCTACTGGGGGCTGGGAGACTAGGGACAAGGCTGGAGCAGGGACAGGGGCAGCCGAGGAGGGAAGAGGGGAGTAGGGGGGTGGGAGGGCGATGGTGAGAAGGGAGTGGTTGAGAGAGAGAATGGATGGGGCTGGGTGAGGGAGTTCAGGGACAGCATCTGGGCAGGAGAGAGGTGGTGTGTTCATTCAAACTGAGTAGCCAGGGAGAGTTGGGTGAAAGGGCTACTAAGGAGTAGGCAGGGTTGGGGAAAACGAGGGAAGGTGCAGTACCCCAGGGCTAGCAGCAGAGGGAGCAGTTGCCATACCTGAGCTAAAAGGGGTGAGCAGAGGCACCCGAGGCTGCAGAGACCTGGGTACCTGGGTCTATAGAGTAGAAGAGTAAAGGCATCGCCAACCTGCGCTGGGGATGGTGGGTGCCGTTAGAGTAAGCGCCTCAACCTCATTCTGCTCCCACCTGCTAGTCTCCTGCCATTTCCTCCCACCGGCCACACCCAACCTGAAGTCCCAGGTCAAGACAATAGGCCCGCGGCATGGTGACTCACGCCTGTAATCCCAGCACCTTGGGAAGCCAAAGCAGGAGGGTTGCTTAAGCCTAGGAGTTCAAGACCAGCCTGGGCAACATAGCGAGTTCCCGTGTCTACAGAAACTTTAAAAGTTAGCCAAGCATGGTGGCATGTGTCTGTAGTCCCAGATACTCGGGAGGCTGAGGTGGGAGGATTGCTTGAGTCCAGGAGGTCAAGGCTGCCGTGCGCTATGACTGCACCACTGCACTCCAGCCTGAGTGATAGAGCAAGACTCTGTCTCAAAAAAAAATAAAAATAAAAAATCAACCTTTGGCTTTAGGCTTTGATGAGAACAGATTTGTGGAAGGTATAGGGGCAGAAGGTGCGCTGATCTGCAGTGGGAGGTGGGGAAACTGAGTCAGGACATGTAGCTCACTCTTTGCAGAGTCCTGATATGAGGAGGGGAGGTTGCTAGAGGAGCAGTAGGGCATTGACTACAGGGGCACAGGAGAGCAAGTGAGGCCTGTGTTAACAGCAGCTGGCAGTGATGGGGACCCCCCAAGCATGATCTCCTTAAACCCATCGCCAATTCCATACATCACCCCATTCCATGGAAGAGGAAACTGAGGCTCAAAGAGGTGAAGCAACACGCCTAAAGTTTCACAGGTAGAAGGGCAAGGATGGGACAGGATGAGGTCCAGGGTACAGAATGGGACAAGGGACACCTTCATCTTTTTTTTTTTTTAGACAGAGTTTCACTCCTTTTGCCTAGGCTGGAGTGCAATGGCGCGATCTCGGCTCGCTGCAACCTCCGCCTCCCGAGTTCAAGTGATTCTCCTGCCTCAGCCTCCCAGTAGCTGGGATTACAGGCGCCCACCACCACACCTGGCCAATTTTTGTATTTTTAGTAGAGACAGGTTTTACCACATTGCCCAGACTGGTCTTGAACTCCTGACCTCAGGTGATCCACCCACCTCAGCCTCCCAAAGTGCTGGGATTACAGGCGTGAACCATCGCGCACAGCCTGGGACACCTTCATCTTAATAAACGCAAACAAACAAAGGGGGTGTAGAGTAAGGTCTCAGCTTCAAAGGGGGACACATTGAGAGCTTGGGGCTTGGAAAACATGAGGGCTTTCACGCCTGTCCTGTCACCTCACCCCAAAGGTCATGATTCTCACCCGGATGCAAAGAGCTCCATGGGGTCAGCTTGGGAGTGACTGGCATTGTCCTTGGAGGCAGCAGAGCTGACCTTTGGGAAGAAGGAAGGCAGCGGCTGACCTTCTCTGTGCCTCAGTTCCCTCATCTGGAAAATGGGTGATAATGATGCTCACAGTACCTATGTCACAGGGTTGTCGTGAGGATTAAATGAATATATATTAGCCTCACAGGCCGGGTATGGTGGCTTATGCCTGTTATCCCAGGTACTTTGGGAGGCCAAGGTGGGAGGTTTGAGTCCAGAAGTTCAAGACCAGTCTGGGCAACACAGTGAGACCCCATCTCTACTAAAAATAAAAATTATCCAGGCAACGTGGTGCACACCTGTAGTCCTAGCTGCTCCAGAGGCTGGGGTGGGAGGATCACCTGAGCCCAGAAGGTTGAGGCTGCAGTGACTCATGATCATGCCACTGCACTGCAGCATGGGTGACAAAGTGAGACCCTGTCTCAAAAAATAAACAAATGAACAAAACCCAAGCAAAACCCAAAGTAATCTGGAGGCAGAACTCCTTCTTCCTGGAGGGACCTCAGTCTTTCTTAAGGCCTTCAACTGATTGGATAAGGCTCACCCATACAATCTACTTCACTCAAAGTCAACCGATATTAAATGTTAATCTCATTTTTAAAATACCTTTACAATGGCTGGGTGTGGTGGTTCACACCTATAGTCCCAGCTACTCAGGAGGCTGAAGTGGGAAAATCACTTGAACCCGGGAGGCAGAGGTTGCAGTGAGCCAAGATTGCACCACCGCACTCCAGCCTGAGCAACAGAGCAAGACCCTGTCTCAAACACACACACACACACACACACACACACCACTTCACATCAGGGCAGCACAGCTTAGCCACGTGGACACATATGATTCACCACCACGAGAGGTACCTCTTTTCCCTTTGCTTCCTCTCTGCCCATCCATCATGTCCCCACTGGCCACTGCCTTAGGCTGAGCACCAACAGAAGCCAGCCCACAGCAAGGATGGGAGGGAAATAGTTTATTTGGGAGGTGATCCCAGGAGGCACTGGAGGGAGATGGGAAAGAAAACGATTAAAGGTGGTGTTGAGGGCTGGGTGCGGTGGCTCACACCTGTAATCTCCGCACTTTGGGAGGCCAAGGTGGGCGGATCATCTGCGGTCAGGAGTTCAAGACCAGACTGGCCAACATGGTGAAACCCCATCTCTACTAAACATACAAGAATAAGCCGGGCACAGTGGCAGGCGTCTATAATTCCAGTTACTTGGGAGGCTAAAGTAGGAGGATCACTTGAACCCGGGAGGCAGAGTCTGCAGCGAGCCGAGATCGTACCGTCAGCCTGGGTGACAGAGTGAGACTCCATCTCAAATAAACAAATAATAAAGGTGGTGTTGAATGAGCAGGTCACCCTGTGGACAACGAGGTCTCAGTCCTGCTGGGGACCTCTCAGGGAACTCTGGAGTTGCCCCACCTGAAGACTTTGGGTTATGTATCCACTAACTCCTGTCTGATGGTGGCCCAGGACTCCTTTAGGGGTGCTCACTTCTACTGCTTCCCACCCTGGTCTGGAACGCATTCAGGGAAGGGTCGCAGGTACCAGCGTGAGAGATGCTGTTGGGTCCTGGGTATGAGTGGGTCAGAGACAGCCTCTGCTATGATTACCTCCCAGAACGGGGGTCTCACTACCTCCCTCTTCCAGTAAGGCAATGCGTGGGCACCAGCACAGCACTGACCGTGCCCAGGCTGCCCTCTCTTCTGGCTTGATGACCCCAGCTCCCTCCTCGGCCTCTCCCAGGGAATCGGGAAGGGCTGGTACTGGCACCTCCTCCACGTTCTGCCGTCTCCCCGAGGATTGAAATCAGACACTAGGGAGGACTTCCAGGCACACGTGGCCAAGGGAGAGAGGGATGGGGCTCCAGGCTTTGGTACCTCCCAAGGTACCTCCTCACTCTCTCCTCGCCACGTTTGCCTCCCGTTCGTTCCCTCCCGGCAATTCTCTCCCTGGGAAGTGCGGGGCAGGGAATGCCATGGGTGGTGGATTGAAAGGGGTGGGTGGGGTCAGTAGAGGGGGAACACGATGGTGGAGGGGGTGGAGAAAGGGCACAAAAAGAGGAGGGGAAGTTGGAGAGGGGGCAGAGAGCCAAGCACAAAACACAGGGGCCGGAGAGGCAGCAGAGACAGAGATACAGGCAGGACGCAGAGAAAATGCAGACGGAGGAAGCCTGGAGACTCAGAACACAGCACAGGGAGCAGGGCGGGGCGGGCGTCGCAGGGCGGCAGGGCAAGGCCCTCACCCCATTCCCAGCACACAAAGCCAGTGAGGCCAACGCTGAGGGTGCGCTCAGACACCAGAGATTAAAAAGGCACAGCTGGGCCGACAGAGCCCATGGCAGACAGAGGGACACGGACAGACAGGGAGAGAGAGACACAGAGGGAGAGGGAGAGACCGAGAGGGATGGAGAGACAGAGAGAGATGGAGAGACAGAGAGAGGGACAGAGACAGAAAGAGACAGAGTTATAGAGAGATACAGCAACAAAGACAGACAGTGAAGGAGACAGAAACAGAGACAGAGTCAGAGATGGAAAGAGACTCAGTGAGAGAGAGACAGAGACAGGAGAGAAGGAGAGAGGGTGAGGAAAAGAAGGAAGAGGAGGAGGAGGACGGACAGACCAGAGACGGGACCCAGAGGCACAGCGAGAAACTGGCAAAGGAAAGCAGATTCCAACAAAAAAGACAGAGAGGGCAAGGAGCGATAGAAATGGAAGGAAAAGGGGGAGAGAGGGGTCTCGGTGGGAGCCACAGCCTGTGCCCCGCCCCCCGCCCGGGTCAGGCCAGGTCCTCCCCGCCGCTGCTGAG
Source organism: Papio anubis (assembly GCF_008728515.1). Taxonomy (NCBI): domain Eukaryota; kingdom Metazoa; phylum Chordata; class Mammalia; order Primates; family Cercopithecidae; genus Papio; species Papio anubis. The sequence continues at coordinate 988,263 of NC_044995.1, read as the reverse complement.
CCGTGGCTAATGGTATGATTGCTTGGTGGGGCGGGAGGAGAAGGGGGTGGCAGGCATTTGTCAGGGCCGGTGACAAATGAGCCACCGGAGTCTGGGCTCGGGTGATGGATGGCGCGGCCAGTGGGCGGAGGGGCGGGCGCGGGGGTGGGGGCCCCCGCCAAGATAAATGTTTCCTTCTCCTGGAGCTGGGCCAGGCAGTGGGAGGATGGGGAGGGGGCGATGTATTTATGACGGGCCCGGGTGGAAGAGAGCGGGGAGCCAGGGGGACAGAAGCCCAGCGGGGATACGGTAGGGGGAGACCAAGCGGGCACAGGGAGGTGGAGAGAGGGAGAGGAAAGGAGGGAGAAGACACAGAGGCCCCTGGAGAGAGAGATCAAGATGGATAGAAAGAGAGATAAGAAAGACGAGACAGAGAAGACATCCAGACAAAGAGACACAGAGATACAGAAAAAAAAACAAAAGGACAACCAAGAGACAGACAGACAGACACAGTCCAGGCGGAGATGGAGACAGAGATGGCCTGTCTTTTAGGATCCCTTCTTCCCCCACCCTCCTGAACACAGATTCTTAGTTAGAGAGAGCCTGGAATGAGGAGGAGGAACCACACCTGGGCGCCCAGAAGGAGGCAGACAAGACACAGAGCTGTTGATAAAGAGGGAAAACCAGGCCGGGCGCGGTGGCTCACGCCTGTAATCCCAGCACTTTGGGAGGCCGAGGCGGGCGGATCACGAGGTCAGGAGATCGAGACCACGGTGAAACCCTGTCTCTACTAAAAATACAAAAAATTAGCTGGGCGCGGTGGCGGGCGCCTGTAGTCCCAGCTACTCAGGAGGCTGAGGCAGGAGAATGGCATGAACCCGGGAGGCAGAGCTTGCAGTGAGCCGAGATCGCGCCACTGCACTCCAGCCCCGGGGAGAGAGGGAGGATCCCCCTCCCAAAAAAAAAAAAAAAAAAAGAGGGAAAACCGAGGCAGGGGGCTAGCAGGCCCAAGAGAGAGGACAGGAGGAACCCAAGGTGGATCCTTGCTCATTTGGTCTGCTCCTGCAGGCTTTCAGAGGGGATCCTGGGGACCACTGAGGATCCCCGGCGGGCGTGGCTGCCTGGTGGGCATAGCCCCAGCGGTCGGTGCTCAGGCTGGGGCACTGAGGGGCCAGTCCGCTGAGAGATCGCCCAGCCTGTGCTGGGGAGACCCGCGAGGTCCCCCAGATCTACTCATAGAGGGCTCCATGCTTCCCGTCTGTAAAACAGGTGCAGGGCAGGGCTAGAGGCGGAGACCCCTGCAGGCCAGGAGCCACTCAGCCGGGCAGGGAAGACGCTTCCAGACACTTTCACGGAGAGGCCCAAGCACCACCCTTGAAGAGCCACCAACGGAGGCAGCCGCTACGCAGAGACACAGGCACCCCCCTCCAGCACCAGGCCTGGCTGCCACCTGCTCCCTCCCCCTGGGAACAGAAGGGTCCCAGGACTACTGAAGGGAGACAGCCAGGAAAAGGAGAGTGGGAGAGAGACAGAGAGAGAGACAGAGAGAGACAGACAGACAGACAGACAGACGGAAAGACAGACGGAGGGACAGAGGGAAAGATTGGAGGAAGAGCCTCAGAAAGCCGGAGCCTCCCCTGCCTCCTCCCTCCGTCCCCGCCGGCATCCTCCCCCAATCAATTTCTCTCCCAGACATTCTTAATTCTCCCTTCCCAACATCTCGTCTCTTTCTTTAATTGAGAAGATTTATGCTTCAGAGTCCAAGCCCGCTGCGCTTGTTTGGGGGGAGGCAGGGACGACTCCGGGGTCTCTATTGGAGCTCCTGTCCCCCACTCCCTCCCCTGTCTGTCTCGCTCTGTCTGCACCTCTCTCTCTCCCCGCACCCCCGTCTGTCTCTTGTCTCTCTCTCTGTTTGCCTTTCTCTGAATCACAGCCGTCATTGGAATTACCTCCCTCCCCACCCCAGTTAAGCCCCGTCGCCATCCCAGGTGCCCGTTCCCTCCCTTCCTGCTCTGTCCACGCCCCCGCACCACTGGCCGTCAGATGAGGCCGCACCTGCTCCTCTAGGTTTCAGAATCAGCCTGGGCTAAGGGAACCTTAGCATGCACCCCCACCACAAAAGCAAATAGAGGCAGGGACTCACTCCTAACCCTTGCATCCCTCACCCCAAGTCTTGGCTGAGGGCGAGGTGGGGGTGGGGCAGACCAAACAGCTTTGTGTCTTTAATTAAAAAGTGATTTAAATTAATTTTCTGCTCCAAAACCCCTATCTGGGGTGCGCCGGCCTTGATGAAGGGAAAGGCCTCCAGACCGCTTCCCCTCCGACTGCCTTAAAGGGCCAGCCTCACCACAGGACAGTCACGGGGGGGCAGAGCCCGCCGGCATGGGAACCCCCAGACTCAGCTAAGACCCTGAGTCCTGGCACCCTCTAGCTTAACTGTTTCTCCATTATCCACAATCCCCCGCCCCCAGCGCGCATTGCCCATCCTGCCGAGGGGGGATCGAGGCTCAGAGAGGGGAGAGTCTACCGTGGGACCAGACTCCAGATTCCCAGGTGACCCCTGGAGATGGCCAGGGAGGGGGTCCGTGGTGTGTCCAGGGGGCTCGGAGAACAGAGAGCCGGAGAGAGAAAGGACGGGAGAAGGGGAGAGAGACAAGGAGACAGAGACTGGGAGAGAGGGAGACTGAGCAGGAACCCCAGCCCCGGGTAGGAGAGGAGGGACCTGGGGCCACCAGGGCCGCAGTCTCTTCCTCTCCTCCCTCCACAGCCTGCCCCTTCCCCACTCCCACTGGGAAGTCCTGCTGCTGCCCTAACCCCAATCCCTCATGCTGTAGCTCTGTACGGCTCACCCTGGCTCACCCCCTATCCCGCTCCTTGGTGGTTCTGTTTAATTTCCATAAGACAGGAGGGCAGAGAAGCAGGTGGCAGCAGAGGTAGTGCTGTTGATGACAGTCTTGAACTATGTCCTTGGAGGGCTGCCTCCAGCCCTCTCTCAAGGTCTCTATTTCCTTCTGTCTCTGGGTCTCTATCCCTCTCTCTCTGGGTCTGTCCCCCTCTCTCTAGGTCTGTCCCCCTCTCTGGATCTGTCCCCCTCTATCTCTACATCTGTGTACCCCCACCCCCATCAGGGTCCGTGTCCTCCGCTCCCCGCATCCCTGTCCCCTTCTCTCTGGATCTGTCCCATTCTTTGGCGCTAGTCCTCTGGGGTGACTTTCAGGATTTTGTGGGGGGTCAAGTGTCCTTCTGTGAGAATGGGATTAAAACTATGGGCCACTTCCCTGGGGGAAAAACACAGAGGCACCCAGTCCACAATTTCCCAGGGAACTTTCCCCTGGGCTCACAGGTCTCCTGACAGCCACCTGCACACCCCCGCGGGAAGCTGAAGACACCAGGGACTAAAGACCCCCAATGTAAAAGATGCCACGGGGAGAATGAATCCAGGGGTCGCCACCAGCCCCCTCGCCCCCTCCCTCAATAGCCTCTTAGATGTTTCCTGGACACACCAAGCACCTTCTGCTCCCCCGACTTTTCCAGGCTTTGCACCTGCAATTCCCCCTGCCCAGAATGCTCTCCCCAGGTGTGTGCACAGCTCAGATGTCCCCGCCTCTGAGGGCTGTCCCTGTCCAGCCTACAGAAGCCGCCCTCCCCACACCGTTCTTACACAGCTTAGTTTGGGAGCACTGGCCATCTCCAGGCACTAGTTAGTATTTATGCATCCATTTACTCGACTACCCTCCCTTCCTACCCATCCCCAGGGAAAAGTGAGTGCCATAAGACCAAGAAGTTTGCCTTTTGTTCCCTGCTATGTCCCCAGAACGCCACCTGGCAAGTAGTAGTAGTAGAAGTTGCTGCTGCATGAATCTTTTTCTTGATCTCAGAACCTCGGGTTGAAAGCTCGCCTTAGGAATCCGATGAAAGCCGCGGACTTGCCCTCCAACACCTTGTGTGGGGGCCCAGGGTTTACCCCACAGACTGCAGGTTCCAGGGACTCCCTGAGAGCAGCTGAGGGGGCTGCAGGCTCAAGACAGGGGCCCAAGACGGCAGAGGGGCCTCCAGTACCCACCACATCCAGAGACAGAAACAACACGCATAGTCACTCCCACACACCACACACATAAAACACACACACCACACGGGTATGCACACACACACCCCACACACCCCACACACACAAAACACCACACACCACAAGCACACCACACAGGTATGCACACACACCCCACACACCACACACACACAACACACAACACACACAGATGCACACACCACATACACACCACACACACGCACACACCACACACGCACACCACACATGCACATCACACACCACACACAGACACACCACACACAAAACACAGACACAAAATACACCACACACACAAAACACACCACACACAGGCACATACACACCACACACAATGCACACACACATGCAAGCACACACAGGCGCAGGCACAGGGGCCCCTGTCTCCTAGAGGAGGGAGGGAAAGGGGTGAGGGCAAGAAGAGAAACTAAAATCTAAGCGCTGGCTTCCTTCCGGCCTCCTGTCCTCTCCTCTGATTCCGTCCCATAGGAGAGAGGTGGGGAAAGGGAGAAAGAAACAGAGAGAGAGGTGAGGGGGGACAGAGACAGAGAGAGGTGAAAGGGAGAGAAACAGAGCGAGTGGGAGTGGGGGGTAGAGAAACAGGGAGAGAGAGGTGAGGGACATAGGTAAGGGGGGAGACAGAGAAACGGAGAGAGAGATGGAGGAGAGGGAGAGACACACAGAGAGACGGGGAGGGGGGTAGAGGTGGGAGGAGGGAGAAACAGAAAAAAACACTGAGAGAAACAGAGGTGAGGGGGAGGAGAGAGACCGAGGGAGAGAGGTGAGGGGGAGAGAAACAGAAAATGGGAGGTGGAGGGGAGAGAGACAGCGAAGAGAGAGAAACAGGGGGAGAGAGAGGTGGGGGGAGAGACAGAGGAGAGAGAGGTAAGCGGGGAGAGAGAGAAACGGAGAGAGGTTGGGGGTTGAGGGAGAGACAGAGACAGAGGGGGAGAGAGGCGGGAAGAGGTGGGAGGAGAAACAGAAAAAACAGAGAGAAAATGAGAGAGAAAAGAGGCAGAGAGAGAAATGGAGAGACAGAGAGGGAGGGACAGATGAAGAGACAGAGACAGAAGGAGAGATACAGAGAGGGAGAGAGAGAGAGAGGGAGAGACAGAGGGAGAGACAGAGAGAGATGGAGAGACAGAGAGATGGAGAGACAGATGGAGAGACAGAGAGAGATGGAGAGACAGAGAGATGGAGAGACAGAGGCAGAGAGAGAAATGGAGAGAGAGAGAGAGGGAGAGAGATGAAGAGACAGAGAAGAAGAGATACAGAGAGAAATGGAGAGACAGAGAGAGATGGAGAGACAGAGAGAGATGGAGAGACAGAGAGAGGGACAGAGACA